>NW_019211455.1:22668234-22798751 GCF_002443255.2 Varroa destructor | reverse complement strand
ATACAATATACATATTGTGCGCCATCGAAATGAATCAACGAATGTCAGGTAAATGGATTGGATTACCATACATCAATTATTACCTATCGATATATATAGGTTGTAGAAAAATATACGCCGCCACCTGGGACTACTCGCAAGGCATCAGGTATCCCACTAACATGTGAAAAGGAATCCAACTTCTTATTGTCAATTATCTAACTGTGCAAGCTTGTTTTTCTTCAAGATTCGAAAAAGTTTCCTGCGTAATTCTATAAGTAATTATCACCACGCAGTTTAGAAAGCGGCACACCCTTTTCAGTGCCTCAAGTTGTTAAATGATGTAGTTCTTCTGGAAGTTGAGGAGCTTCATGCTAGTAATACTCTGACATTTAAGGCAACTTGCAATCTTCTTTTTGCACAACGAACGATAGTGACTTCGTTGGGGTCGATTTTAAGAATAATATTCCTCGTTTGGTACGCTTTTATCGAATAACTGTTGCTACTGTTGGTGCAAATCCAGCGGGTCAGTTTCTTGCAGAAGCGCTTCCGGTTGACCAGTCGCACCACAAAGGACGTCTGTATCGACGTCGTTTTGTTCGGTTGAATTGGGTGCTTTTGGCTGTTTTGAAATAGTTAATCTGTTGATAACCTGACTGATAACGATATGTCCTTTTTGTTTGGCTTCACCTGCTCTGAAAATATGACCACTTTGTATCACTTTGCCGCCACAATTTTACATGTCAAACCGTACTTCCTTGTCTTTGCGTTTATCTCTAGTAAAATATATTTAGAAAACAAAGCCATTGCGTAAGTGCTTAAAATATCGGAGACTCCTAAAAACATGAATGGAAAGCTATTGCTTTTTACGTACTGATTTCACGCAATTGACTATTACTTATTATTACGTATTACTTAACTATAGGATGCTGATGATATTTTGTATTATTACTGTTGTCTAGATAGGCTTAGACATTAAAAAAAAAAAGTACTTTTTAGCTAATAGGTTCTTGATTGTATGAATAAACTTGCCAGTTGTTGTTCCAGTTGTTACAGACGGAAACGTCGTTGTCCGGTCCATAGAATCGTCCCACACCGTGAAATCATCCTGAAAGATTACTCAAAATTAAAAAATTTTCACAGTTACTAATTAATACTCTGTATTCGATGAGCAAGAGGATTAGTTTTCGCTTCTGCGACTTATAAGGGAAATTGTCCCTCATGCCTTCTGCAAACCTAGTGTCCAATAAATATATAATACAGACTGGAGTAGTAGTTAAATCTGTAGTTACAGTTAAGTAAACGCAGGAATTATGGGACAGGCAAATCTCAAATTGAAGCCTGTTCAACGGACTGAAAAGGACAGTTTATTATGGCCCATACTTCTGTAATAGTCTGCACTGTGGGTCTCACATTCGGCTGAGCGGCACGAAGGACCGTGTCTGGCTGTGTAGGACAGAAAGTTGCATGTTTCACTTTGTCGGCAGCGTCGTGTTCTACCGATGACATACTTTCTGATACAACGTTATTTTCGACTGAAAAAGAGAAGTTCTCCTTTTTTGGCTGGAGCGTTATTTCCTTTACAGTGCAGACATCCGTGTGTCACTAATATTGCAACTTGTTTCTATCTGGAAACCAAAGTTGAAGGCAAATTGCTTACTTGATAAGCATCCCGAACACAGCAGAAGCCTAGCTTTTTACATGCGTCTCGCAATCTTTATTCAGATGCGGAACGTGTGCTACGAAACAGTATAGAGCAAGGCTGTGCCTACCGATTTATTGCTTGGCCCACTAAACCTCGCACCAAATGCTTAATTAAAATTAAGCCTTGGGGTCGACTAATAACTTGTACCAGATATAATAATATTAAGAAAATAATGACAACAAAAATAGAGCTAGTCAAGTCACAGATCGATGTACTGGCTCCACAAACGAAGTTTACAGCACGCTCATGACAAACTATTAGTCAGTCATAGTCACTAGACCAGTGATTTGTCGCATGTTACTTATGCGAATATAGACAAGAATAATTCACACATTGACGAACAATTTATTTTTTAATCATATATCAAGGCGATGCCGTCATATATTTTAACGCACCAATTTGCATTTATTTGACGGGGTTGTTGGCGGGCTTGGGGTTTGTCAAGCTTCTGGCGGAGCGGTTATGCTGGCCGTTATTTAACGACCTTTGGTACCTATAGGAAAAGCTACCCTGGACACGGACGGTGTGTATGGTTCACGTAAGTTGTGTAAACAGTTCTTTATGTTTATTGTTAAACAAACCAATCGCCATCTATGCGTGGACAATAAATTTAAACGTTTAAAAGGCCGCCAAAGTATAATTGTTGCACAAAGCGTTATTTCACAACTGATACCCTAAAAAGGCACGATGCCGTTATTAAGTTTAATGTTTTTAATATCTAGAGTTTATCTAATCAACCACTATTAGAAACGTTTTGTTCTGTTACTACGGTGGAGCTTTTTAGCAATAAACATAATAAATGTAAGAATATTGTGTATAGCTGAAACGCGACCTCTATACCGAATAAAAAACTACATTGAAGGCGCTTACCGAAGACTTTTGATGTTTTTTTTAAAACACTATTTGTTTTTAAACTTCTACTAGAGACGTTAGTTTTTGTAATTAGATAAATTTGCTTAAAGCAAAAGATATAATGATTGATACGTCTTTTAAACACTCTGTGCTGTTTGGAAGCTATATTTTGTGGCAAGCAAGGTTCAAAAGATAACGAAAATATAATATAATACATAATTATATCCGTCCATTATCGTTAGATTAGAGTGTACCACCTAAGTGTACATTTACGTTGACCTGAATCTAGTTCAGCCAACCGTATTGTATCAAGGTCTTACCTATATCAGTGGCGAAGCAGATGAGTAGTGGATATTGCAGGCGGGCCTCAGTGTCTCAAGCCGCAGACTACCATGGTTTTCTGCGCGTATCTGTGGCCTTCAGTCCAGCAGCGAGGTGTGACCTGGTTCTGCAGTGCAGATCCCACCGCTGCTGCGAGAAAATGTCAGCAACTGTCGTTCGATTATGCGCAAGCGACAATTCCATATTCTCTATTCATCAACACTATCCCGTTATAATCATCATCCATTCCTCAGCCTCATCTAGAGTTTTACGATTCGCCGGGCGTGTATAGACTCAAAATGGGTCTGCAGTACCAAGTGGTTCAGGCACGGTCACGATCAACAGATAGGGGCATTGGCTGTATTTATGAAGCGCAACTAGTTGTTTAATTGGAAATGTTTGATTTGTGCTTATTGGTAGCTGCGAAAGAACCTTGATAGCTAAGAGTGAAAAATAAATATGGCAAGATAATGCGCATTGTCTAGGAATTTTATCTTTTCAACGCTAAATCAAATAATTATGGACAAGGATCCAGTCGTTTAAGTGCAGAGGCTACTTAATCGTTAAATGAAAACAAACATGAATCAAGGATTTTTCAAAATATTTATTTGCCGCCTACATTCCAGTGCACGTACGATGTAGCTTGCTGGCCAGTCATTCTCTCCATTATATTTGCTACGCGGCACGTTTTCTATGCTTACAATAATTATTTTCTATTACTCATGCCATATCGGTGTTAGTTAAATAAATGGTCGGACATGCATTAAAAGATAATGCATTAATTCAATAGTAATCACACTCCTTAAACTTCATACGTTTGTATACAATGTAATATTTCTTTTCTACCTTCGATTCGATCCCATATCATAGATTCTTTACGCGTACGACACCGATAGCAATCGCTTTCCTTAAACTTCAAACACTTACTTGACACTCTCTTTAAGTTTTGTACATCTATTTAGTATCATTAACAATGACTCTAGTTAAACATCGGACACTAGCCCAACCTCAATGGCGATAAGTTTTCTTAAACGCCGTATCGTAATATTATTCCGGTGGAAGTTCACCTGGGGCCAGACAGATTTTTGAGATGTCAAACCAGAAAAAAAAGCGGACAGGGAATTCTACGCAAATGACGCAACTGGCTTTACGATCTCCCAGAGCAACGTTTTCTGCTGATGCGACCGCTGAAATGGATAAAGGCCACGAAGAGGCCTCGATGCTAGGACAAAGTGAAATGGCGTCGCTCTTATGGAACGCCAACTGGTGCGTATGTGCGAAAACTTTTATTAATTCACAATTAAAATCCGTAACTATACCAAATTGTTCATATCCACGAAAAACAAATGTACGATTGAATTACAAAATATTTTTTGTACAGTTGACGAGCACTTTCAAAGTAACCAATTTCCTATTTTTCTTAGTTAATGCTTTTTAAAGCTTTCTGTTTAGGTTTAGATATAAATAGATTTTTGATTGAAGTTCGCAATTTGAACTTAAACTTCTTAAAAAAAAAAACTAATTTTACTTGAGTAGGTCATAAATTGACATTAACCTTTGTTATATATAACGTACGATTCCATTTGCAATTCAGTATTGCGCTCCAATGGACTCTGATAATTAGTACAAAAAAAACCAAATAAAACTTGCAGATATAAATTTTAATAGAATCGGAACTTTCATGCTTAAAATTTTCAGTGCGCTACATATAATAGATACAAGTAGCTTCATAGAAAATTCACAGTAGGGTGCTTCATTGGATTGTTAATATTGAACGCTAGGTTTTACTGAGTGCATTAGATTCTGTTGACCTACAACTCTCCAGCCTCTTAGTCGAAAAATTCGCACGTCAATCCGTGTTTATCACAGGAGCGTACTCAAACGCAGTGTAGATTTGCTTCACAATACTCGTACACAATTAGACCATTTATTTAACTGGCAGGCAGTAGTACCATAGAATGTTTACTAAGCATACCTCATCTTCCAATAGCTCGTAGACCCAACCTTACACATTGCTAACAGTTTGCATCGCTTAAACGATATGATCAAATTTAGGATCGAGTGGATAGCGACCAGAAGGGATCTCTATAAAACAGCAGACCCCCACTTGGTCATGTTTATATAGCATGTGTTCAATTTAACCGCTCAACAAACTAGAAAAACCAAGAGTCACATGCAATTTCCAGATACTCTATTGACCAGCATCTGATGGATTTGCTGGTTGTATCGACTCAATTGTTTGAATTGAGCTGCTTTTTCTCGTAGCCAGTTGTGCAAAGGATACGCGCATTCACAATCGAAAAGGTTCTTTCTTTTTCTATCCGGAAACTGTTCTTCGATACACGTTTGCAACACTCCGTCAATCATCTATCAACATAACAGAGAGCACAATGGAGATAAATTTAGCTCGCGCCCAACACTTAGCAGAAAGTACGAGCCTTCTATGCTGTGCGTCCGCTCATTGTTGTGCTTCTCCTCCGGCGAATTGGTGTTGTTGCCGCTCAGTCTAGACAGTGTTATCGGGGAATCACTCTGTGTGAAGCGGCTGATGCTGGTCGTGTCTTGCCTATCTGTAAGTCGTAATAATATATAATCACCTTGTGCTTGTTTGTGGTTATAAGTGGTCTGTCTAGGCCCCGTGCTGTACTGACGAGACCCTTCAGTGAAACATCAGTTGGGGACCGCTGACCCCGAGGTCCCGACTGCCTTGAATCATGTATAACGGAGTCGGACTACAGACTGCCCGAGGCAGCGGTACCAATGGGTATATACAGCGCAACCTCGGCTTTGTGAACCGCAATCGGCAGCAAGTGAAATACAACACTGAAGAAGATATCGAAAAATTGGACCGCCAACTCAATAGCAAGCCAAACCTTGCCATTCTGGAGCATAACCGCCGACGGCAGATCGAAATTGAATGTGTCAAATATGAAGAACAGATGATGCAGCAAGGTTACGCTGAAGACGAGGTGCAGAAGAAGGTTGTTCGGTACCGCCAGAAACTTATGGAGAAATATGAGAAAGAGGCGGATAAGCGACCGAAAATCGCTTTGGACGAACTTGGGAGACCACTAGCCAAGGAAAGCCACGAAATCGCCGAGGCGAACCAGCTAAAAAATGACAAACTCCGTGAAGCGTTCGGAATCGACAAAGACTTCATTGATGGTTCGTCTTTCGATCAGAATGCTCGGAGAGAAAGACTTGAAAAAGAACGCCAAGAAAAGGAGCGGCAGCGTGAAGAACAGCGCAAACTTCGCGAGAAGCGGGGCTTTGTTGATATGGGCGCTTGTGGGGACACTGAGGAAGAGGGAGCAAGTCCACCAAAAAAGAAACAAAAATCAGACGAAAAAAACAAAAAGTTGTCGAAAAAATCGAAAAAGAGCTCCGTTGCGGCTGCACCAGTCAGCAGCAAGAAAAAGCGGCGAAATTCTCCATCGAGTTCATCATCTACTTTATCATCGAGTTCTTCATCGGATTCTTCTACGTCATCGGGTTCATCTTCGTCAAGTTCGACCTCCGACTCGTCGTCTTCATCTTCGTCGTCGTCGTCTTCGTCATCATCGTCCAGTGACTCCGAATCGGAGGATAATGAGGATAAGAAACGTAGGCGTAGGAAGAATATCAGAAAGAAGTCATCTTCGAATAAGGATAACAGCAAATCGGCGAATGAACAGAATAAGAACAAGAAGAGATCGCATTCTAACAAAGACAAAGATAGAAGCAAAGAAGATCATTTGATTCGCAAAAAAGACGAAATCACAGCGCATAGTAAACTCCGCCATGTGTCGCCTGCTAATGGCGGTGGAAGAGGAGACGAAAAACGAAACCGACGAGTAAATTCTGCAAAAAGTCAAAAAAGGCACAGGCGAGACTCTTCGCTAGGCCAGGAGGCCAAACGACAAGTAGATGGTAAAGGCGATGGCGGTCGTTCTCGCACGGATTCAAGAAAGTCGCCTAGTCGACGTGGCGCAATTGAGGAAGAAGTTAGTCATTGTAACACATGGGGTAGTTCGTCCCCCCAGGCCGAAAGATCACGTGCACGTGATTCGAGTGATGAAGGCACAAAGGGACGTCTTGATGGTACTACTAAGTCCAAGAAGAAACACCACAGTGAAAATAATAACACAACCGACCAAAGAATACGAGGGGGTAGTCCATCGCCTCACACCCACAGAAGGAGACATTATTCTTCGAGCGATGATGAGCCCTCGAGAAAGCGAGATACTGATAAGTCAAAGAAAAAACATGACATCGAAAGAAATAAGGAAGAACGCGCCGTCGAAGAATACCGGAAGAAAGACCGCGCTCACAGATCGTCGGACCGAGTTAGAGAGGACCGTGAACTTCGAAAAAGGAGCAAATCACCCCAGATCCGAGGGCAAAGGCAAGATTCGTCTAGTAACGATGGTTCTGATTCGGACCGTGACAAATCTAGGATACGACGTGAAGAAAAACAAAACAAAGAATACTTGAAGAGGAAGGACCGCCATCGGTCTTCCTCTGATGAATGCAGTGAGAAGTCTAGACGTGCTGTTTCCGGTGAAAGAGACGTGAGCCGAAAGCAAAAGGGGGGTCGACCTGAAACTTTGAAAGATGAGCGGACACGAGGGAAAAATAAGGATTCGCGGCGAAGCTCGTCCAGCGACAAATCCGATCACAAAAAAGATCAATGGCGTGATCGACATGACGAGAGCTCAGACGTTGAAGAACGAGGCCGTGATCGCTTTTCGCCGGATAGCGTCTCAAAACGTAGAGAGAAAAGTAATCGTCACGACTCACCCGAAAAGCTCTCCGAGCACCGGGAAAAGAACCGTCGGAATACTACTCCGGAAAAGCGTTCAGCACGTAAGGACAAAAGCCGTCGCGACTCTTCAAGTGATGAAAAAACTTCTTTTAACAATAGCCATCGTGACACAGCGCATGAAGATATTGACGACAACCGTACCGATCGACGGGAGAAACATCACCAATTTACATCAGATGATGAACATTCGGATACCTCACAAAAAGGTAGTCCTAACGAATCTCCTGATGTGCGCTCTGACCGTAGCAAAGACCACCGTGTATCATCTGTAGACAGTGGAGATGCGAAGAAGAGCAGCCATTTTGTTTCGCCTAAGGGGGATTCGAGCCGGATGGAAAAGAATACTGGAGCAGCTTCATCCGATGCTGAACACGAACAAAAAGGCTCACGCGATCAGGACCGCGATAAGCACTCGAGGATACATCGCTTAAAACGGAATTCCTCAGAAGAAGCTAAAGAGCCCAGCAGGACTGATGAGGTACGGCCAGTACAAGTCGAAGTATTTGAAACAGTTGAAGTTCACGAAAATCCCAATAGGGATCAAGAAAAAGATATGAAATGTAACGAGGACAAAGATTTGTCACGTGAAGATGACTATAACGTTGAGGACACGCACCCGCGCAAAGAATCGGAGCAAGAGAGATCGGATATCGAAATGCGAGAGGTTGAACCGAAAGAACGAACTGAAACGGTGATCCCCGAGGAGCCAATTATAGAAAGAGATGAAAGGGATGCGAAAGAAAAGGAATCACTTCGCATAGACGACCAGCGAGAAGCATCTGAAGAACAACAACGAGACAAATCTGAGGATAAAAGTTGTCCAGAAAACAAGGCAGCGGATCGACGGCGCAGCGAATCTCGGAAGAAGTCGTCTAGCCCAGTCTCACCTTCCCGAAGGCACCGTAGCTATTCTCGAAGCCCACAAAGAAAATCATCGCCATCGCATGATGAGCGCCGTGCCAAATCTCGAAGCCTGTCAAGGTCCCAGCAAAGACACTCCCGCGATCAGCGGGATCGCAGCCGCTCACGAAGCAAAAGAGAACGGAGTAGGTCTCGAGTACGACGGGATAGGAGTCGATCACGTGATAAGAAGGAACGCAGTCGATCCCGAGGCCGGAGAGACGGAAGCCGAACCCGATTCCGAAAAGATTTGCGGAGTGGTGGTGGTAGACGCGATGCAAGCCGATGCCGGGGTGGAAGGAATAATCGGAGCATTTCTCGTGACCGGAGACGATCAGTGGAGCGGCACGTTACTCAACGACGGCGAACAAGGTCGAGAGATCGACGTCGACTATCTCCACGTCGACGTTCACCGATTGCGCGATCGCGTTCTCCAAGACGCAGGTCGTTGGTAGCCAGATCGCGATCCCCGCGACGAAGGCTTTCCCCAGCCAGGTCTCGTTCTCCTCGTCGGCGATCGCCCATGGCAGTAAGAAAGCGTTCCCCGGCGGGAAGATCCCGCTCACCGCGTAGACGGTCTCCAGTCGCTCGGTCCCGCTCGCCACAACGAAGACGGTCGCCAGTGCGACGACACGATTTTTCGCCACGGCGACGGGCATCACCCAGACGTCGATCCCGCTCAGGCCGACGCACGCCGCGAAAGTCGCCTGCGATGCATCGTCGCTCCATATCTCCTCGTCACCGCTCACGAAGTCGTTCCACCTCAAACAAACAACGGCGCTCAGCAGATAAGGTTCTTCCTAAGAGTTACCAGGATGCCAATCCCGACCGTAGGCAGAATCGCTCGGATGTATCTTCCAGAAGGAGAAGACTGCCTGCTGCTAGAAGGGACAGTAGCAGCTCATCGGACGATGTCAGTGACGAACATGAAGCTTCGGCTACAAGAAAAAGCAAGGCGCAACAGTTGGGAAAGCCGCGCCGACGTTCTTCATCGACATCTTCATCATCATCCGATGACAATGCGGTGCCAGCAGCAACTAACGTAGATAAGGACAAAGCCAAGGAAGAAGCCCCGAAAAAGCCAACGCACGACGGACCCTCATCAACAACGTCATCTTCAAGCGATAATGAGCCTGCAACTGAAGGCAACAAAATCGATGGCCGAAACAAAAAGGGGAGTAGAACCAACGGAAAGCCAAGAGATCGAACCGCCTCAGCGACAAGCTCTTCTAGTTCGACTTCGTCATCGTCAAGTTCGTCAAGTTCTTCCTCAGAGGACGACATTAACGACGCAGGTGGCGGCGGGGACGCTGCTGTGTGTCGCAACAAGAAACACGTAAAAACCAATAAGAAGCGACTCGTACACGCCAGCTCATCAAGTAGCGAGGAGGAGGAGTGAGAACTACAGATGGAACCTGGCAAAATAAGATCAATTTTTCCAAGCGTGTTTTGCCGGACGCCGATGCGGAAAAATTATTTCGCACATATAGAAAAACGAAAACACCTATTGAAGTGTTGACCATGAGAAAGTGGATAGAGCGAGAGGGAAGTGTATGCGAACGAAGTATGGGGAAAATTGTGATTTCTTGCATCGCGGCCAAGAAAGAAAACTATAACAATAGAATGGTGTCTGATGCAACTTGCCACCACCAACGGGTCAGCTGGATCCCGGGAGAAAAGTCCCAGGTTGGCATGGTCAAACTTCTCACCAAATTCAATGACGGAGCGCACATTAGCATGGAGCGCTGAGCAACCCGTGTCGATATATAAAGGATTTCTTTGTTTCTATAAAATATCTACTGTCGTACGGTTACTACGACAACTATTACTGTAAAGGATCTGTAGAACGAATAATAAACAATATAAATCTATATAAATATCTTTAACACACCGTAAATAACAAGTAGATATCTTGTATTACATACAAAAAACACTACATCGTACACAAACGCATACATTCATGATAAGTAACATTGAACACTGACACTTAAATACACATCATTTAGTTCGATACGTATTAAATAAACAAAAAATATATATACTTCGCCACTTAGTTTGATCCGTCGATTTGCGCATCAAAAAAAAAACATTATTCGTGTATAATGTCTAAAAACGAATAAAATAATGTATTATAGAAAACGCTGTTATGTTTCTTAAATGTATTTAGGTGTGTATAATAAACGTAAAACTAGACTACCGACGTTTAAGCGATAATAAGGATAGAAATATACTATATGGCTAACTAAATTTTGACATCTTCAATTGACAATTGACTTCTAAATTAAACTGAAGCCGATATCAAAATACTAGTGTTGTTAACGCTGAAGCCATTCCGATCAATTTGTGGCACAGAGAAAACTTTTTTATAGCAAATAAATCGCAGGACATTAAGGCAGGCAGTTAGAAGTTAGCGCGCAGTTAGAAGGATATGAAAATATTCGATCTGTCTCCTTAGTTATTATTCCTAAAAAAAATATCTAAAAGATTTTTTTTTATAATATTAGCTTAGTATTATCGTTCAGTGTGATGTCATGCTCATTTCTATGATTCAAGCGTTAAAGCAAAAACTTGTCGTATCAGTAAGCCTTCCGTGTATTCATCCGTTCTAGTATACTCGTAGAATTTTACAAACTCAGTTCGTGGTGTCCTATGGTCATTAATGTAAATTACACAAAAAATTAAACAAAATTATGTTACTATTATGGAAAAGGAGTAGTAACAAGAAAAGCGTATATATAAAAGACGGAGCAATTTATATAGTTTTCTTTACTCTAAATTTCATGAAACCACAATCCTGACAAACCGGCAACAGCCGAGAAAGGTAGTATGATACAATTATTTGACGCATTTCTATGCAGCTGTACTGTGCACGTAGAGCACCCGAAATTGCGCTTATTGGCGACGTCTCAAACCAAGCAACTATAGAGGATTCTTTGTCTACTCGATTGCCTACGTACTATTCTTTATTTGTAATTTTCCTCACCACAACGATATTAAATGAGGCAATTAAGAAATAGCCCAGCTAACTTCTGCCGCTTTGGTCACAGTTAAGAAAACCATAACATCGTGCGCGTTGCTAAGGGAAGCTTCTATGGCTACCTGCGAGAATAGGACAATGTCGCTCAATCTGCGGCGTTAGCTATCCGTCTGCTTGAGCTGAACGTGGAATGGAGCAGCGCTCGTTTCTGGGTGTCTGTGTGCATGTTCACGCAGGTGTCCAGGTTATGCCAGCCATTGATAACGAGATCGTACGCAAACCGCTGACAATGAGAAATAAACAAAGGGAGAGGAGTCTTCGACAAGTATTCGCGTTCTGGCTCTGCTGATTGAAAAACACTGGTCACGAATCAATTTAAAGGAAAAAAGATTGTGGCGTTTTTTGGAAGTTGCTCATTATGGCGCCACCGAACACCAAAGGGAAATAAGCAGTGACTAGTGCTGCTCTAAAGTGCTTTGAATGAAGTTGGTCTTGATTAGCACATTTTGGGGATTCGTGAAGAACGACCATGACTTTAGAACAGACAGCCTGTGAAGGTAAGCCTGAAATCACCGAAACCGTGATCGTGGAACTAGTCTTATATCCTGCATGCGATTGTGCAAGATTGGTCTGTAGTGGGTTGATAATGAAATACTGCTGTTTATTTGTACAGTTACATTTTCAATAATTTTAGGAATGAATCTAACAGTTCCTCTTCAATTAATTTTTGTCGATATTTAAATAAAAATAAAAATTGTTTATTTTCTGAGTCACACAAAAATGCGTGAAGTATTTATAATAGCAAAGATTTTGATACAGGTCTGTCAAATCGTTTTAACTACGAAAAAAAAGGAAAGTTTCTTTTCGAACGTCTGTTGTTGAGGTCTGGCATGCAGTGCTTGTTTCATTGTAGATGGTTTCAGGACGTTTCAATTATACCGATGCCTATTCTGCTATAAATTATGAGCTTGGTCTAATAAAGTTTTACGGTAAAATGTTTCAGTGTGTAAGAAAATGCTTTCACATTTATCTCTTGAACTAATTGTAGTTATATCTTAGAATTCGTAAACTTCTTTTTGGGCACCCAAGTGGTACTATTTAATACTTTTCTAATGAGATAAACCAATGACCCTTGGTTACATTTTTTTAATTGTTTTATTATTGAACGGAGCTGTAAATTTTTTGCTTAAAGAGTCCTATAATTTACATCTACCTCAAAGATAGTCCTTAATACTGCACCTACAATTGACAACTTGAACGTCAGATGACTTTTCTATAGTTTTTAGTGAACTATTCCTGTGTATGATTGCAGATTTGAAGGCGTTCGAGCGCCGTCTGACCGAAATCGTTCAGTTCCTTCAGCCTCCAACAACGCAATGGAGAGCTTTGCTGGCCTTTGTTGTTTTGTGTGTTGTTTCTGGTGAGTAAATGATAAGCTGAAATTTTTTTGACATGCCGACAGTAAAAATAATAGGTTTACAGAATACATCGTTTCAAATTTTTTACTCGTGCAGTTCTTATTATAATACAATTCCGTTAGGAATCATTGTATAAAATAAAAGACAACCCAAACGCTCAACTAACACTCACTTATATAAGTCAGAATTGATACATTTAATATAAACATTTCTTTCCTAATAAAGAAATTCATATATTCTTATCTCTAAATGATAAGTAATTTTGTTAAACCCGCACGACTACATTAGAAACTCTGCTAGTATGTTCTTCTCCATTGTAACTTTGATCTTGTTTTGTTTCCAGGTGCAAATATGTGGCTATTCGATCCCGAAACGTCGCGGGTTTCGCTGTCAGCTTCGCTTCATAGCCACTGGTTCTTTTCCTTATCAGTAATAACGTTAATGGCGTTATTTGCATGCGGCGTTCACCGGCGCGTCGTGATGCCGGCCATTATAATCCAGCGAGCACGCAACGTTCTCGAGGAATTTAATATGAACTGTGACGATACAGGAAGACTCATACTCAAGCCCCGTCCTCAACAGTGAGCTCCAGCATTTCGTACACCTACAGTGCACCCATGTGCTGCTTAACTTGTTCACAGCTGTTAAAAAAACTGTACAATACCTAACCTGATAAACACATAAAAAGTATTTTAAGAAATGCATATTGAACTTTCCTTTTAAACGAACGAACGATGTAAATACAGGAAAAACCAACGACTCAGAAAAGTATGGGCCCGCATATTACCCAAGTATATTGTAGCATGTCCAGGAACAGTGAACGAGCGGCTGATAATCGGTGTGCTATTTTCGTGAAAAAAGGAAATAGAAATTAAGGGAGGAACGAACCCACGATTATGGTGAAAGCCGCAATTCCGTACAGTCCTTGGCATGTTTATTTGATAACGTAGCTATGCAGTTTGGAGCCTTCGGGAAAAGGCAACCAGAAGCAAAATTTTAATTTAACAATTTTCATATCTCTACTCCACATTAAGTAAATATTGGAGGCGAAAGAATTTGTCAGAGAGATCAGTAACATTAATAGAAAGACAGGAAAAAATAAAAACGTAAACATATTCAGCGTTTCCTTTCTATCTCTCCATCTGTGATAAAATTGCATTGAGCGGTCGGCTGATATTTGCCTGACTCCAAGGAGCGAACGATTGATTCTTGTTGTACTTGCACCCGTAACAGTATATAGCATATGGATATTACCGATCATATAGCGGACAGGCAAGAGAAGAATTCTGAAAAAGAAGTTTAAAGAAAAGGGCATTAAGTTTCCTGAAGACAAGGAAGCAATCTTTGAAATTCTGCTATAGGGAGCGCAATATTTGTTAATATAATATATATAATAATGTTATGTAATATTTGTTATGCTAAGCATGAAGCTGATGTTTGTGATATACAAGAGAAAATACGGGTACTGGCCATATATGATTCATTGTGAACCTAACAGTAAATTATTTAGTTACAACATACTTAAACCGCTAATTTAAGTGGTTCAAGCGAACACAGTTAATTAATAAGGCGTGGCAATTACCTGAAGTGATGAGGTAAGCTATAGAACTATTAGATTTCCTCAACAGTAATGTTGCACGAATCAAGAGATCTTTACTATCGCTTGTATGGTACAAAAAGCTATTTTGACACTGTAAATTGAATTAACTTGAAATTCTTTACCGCAGAACGTTTCGGGCAATACCACACAGTAATCATAGCAACGCTCAAATGGGATGGAAAAGAATGAAATGAAAAATAAAGTCCTTTTTGTTCAGCCAAAAAATATTAGGTAATCCTGTAATTTCATATTTCTTGGTTATTAAAAAACTACGAGGACACTAAGAAGGTAATTACTAGTTGTGTTTTTTAGATTCTACATGGAAATGAAATGAGGAAAATATACAACCGTGAAACGTGAGCCGGCCGGCCGTTGAAGTCTTTAAAAGTCGGTATTGATAGCTATCATTATTGAGCAAAGACCCTTTATAACGATTTTTCAGTTTGACAGGCCTCATAAACTGCTCTCAATTATACTCTTGAAAAATTCCCTTCAACAATTTTTGAATTATTTGGTAATCCATAAACGCCAAGTAATGTCAACAACAATCTTCTCAATCAAACTGCTAGTCCGTTCTCGTCCGCCACACTAATTAGCATCATAATGCTTAGATGAGGGAAAGCATTATGCTTGCATGCTTTATTTTGAGAGACAAAGGTAATCAACTATTGAGCGATACTGGCTACAGAAGCTGAAGTTCGAGCTCCAACAACTCTGCATTATTAAAAAATTACCCATTATTTATAATTTAAATTGAGATAAATTAAGGTCACTATCTAATGATATATGGATGGAGTTTAGAAATAAACTGCTGAACATGCATAATTTAGTGATTTTAAACGTATGCGCAAACTTTCATAATTTTTATTCGTTTGTTGCACTTATTAGCTATTATTTTGTTGTATTTTGATATTATTACGTATAAGATAAATAATTACTATAAAATTATCTCAAAATATATAGAGAAAACACTTCATGCACAATTTATTTACAGCAATGTAGCTGCTAATAAGCTAGTTAGTATTTACTCTGAAATCGCCCAGCTGCCAAACTTCATAACAAAATTTAACGCGCTATTTTAGGTACCTCAATAAAGCGTCTTTTGTCATCCGGTGGGTTTATTATCGAAAATCTTCTGAGAATATGCCAACTACCATCAAAAAATTAAATTTTAGGCAATGCACAGTATAGAACCCGAGGCGCGGGCACCGGAATGGCATAAGCTAACGCTCCACACATGGAAAAGAAACACCAAAATCTGCTCGAGTACCAATGATAAACGGCAGAACAGACTTGCGCTCATAGGTGCTTGCTTAAAAGCTTAGGAAATGTAAATGCGACTACCAGGTATACTCTAATTTGACTGAAGCATATCTGTGTGGTTAAAAGAAAGTCGGCAATGAACCTATCGGCAAATTACAAAAAAGAATTCTCGGTCTGTTGTCTATAATTAGATCTCGTACAGGTCGCCCTTGGTTCGTATCAAGATCTGCTAAGCCTTTCTTTTTCTTTTCCTTGTTCCTGTTTATGGCAATTGCTATATTTTTATCTATGGGAATTTTGTGCAGGTTTTAAATTATGCGCGACGTTTTGTTGATTTTTTTTCAATAACATGAATTACTGTGATGCAGTTTTATGGATTGATGATATTAGAGACAGCAACATAAACAACGAGATTATGTAGTAGAGGGTGTCTGTATATGCGCGTGCTAACAATACGACGTTGTTCACTAAATAACGGTACTTCATTTAGTATATGTTAACAAAACTCCTTTCTGATAGTTATCAATTAAGGGATATGTAAGTCAGGATCCTTGAGAGGATGTTGCAAACGCTGACATAAATTGCCAATGTCGTTATTGTTTTATTTTTTGGGATTAGCACATAACTCCTATATCCTCGTAACAACCAAGACTGCCTACGGTACGGTAGAGAAGTATTTCGAATAAATTACGAATAAGAACTACAATGATATTATGGTGATCAAGTGTATAATGACTCTGCAGTGAAGCAATATTAAAAACCATTTTAAAAAGCATCAAGCGTCAATTATGCTCCTGAATCTCATGTTGTATCCACTTAACACTTAATGATGGCATGCTCTTTTAAGCCAGTTTCTATTAGCACCGATGTCTTTTATTTTAGATAGATGAACTATGAATATTTTAGACTGATGAACTGGTATATGTCCATTATGCTCAATGAACGCCGCTATATGCATAAAAGGTTTAGTGAAGCTATCTTTTAATCAAAGAAATTTCTTAGACTGGCCCATATATTGCAATCGCATATTAGAGCCGTAGGAGATTTTTGGATCAGACAAAAAGGAGAACAAACAATTTACAACAATAAACAAAAAATTACAATATAACATTTCGGTTTACAACAAGGTATTATAACAAAACAAAACCTATACAGATGGTAAAGGTATCTTTCGATACAGATTAACACCTAATTATCTATGAAGATTATCACTTGTTGAATCCTAAACGATCCCTAATACGGTAATAATTGAGGTTTGCCTGGGACATCCGATGTCAATTGCAGAGCAGGCATTAACAACTACTGTTTCGCCTTCTGCTTCATAATGCGCACTATTGTCGGCCAGGCAGTAGCTGACACAATACCTAGTTAAATAATGCTATCACGTACGATGATCGAGAAGACGAGATAAACTTCTTTGTGACTATTTATACACAAGCAGATCTACGCGCAGCAAAGATATCAACAGCTGCTGTTTCCAATTGGCTTTCTAGTATTGCGAATGTCAGTATCCTGATCGGTTGCGTTTTTGTGCTTACGTGCATATATGCTGGGTCAGATACCTCGGTATATGGGTCATAAGGAACTAATAGGCTGTCACCTGATAGCCCAGATTGTCTCAAGGCCCCCTTCTGGAATAGACTGATTAAACACTTGCGACGCGCAAGCTGACGTTTTGTTCTACAACTGATGCACGTCAGTAGCCCTATCATTGCATATCGTATTAAATGTTTTACACAATATCATTGTTGGGACTGAGTGATGTAATTTTATAATGTTAACCCAGTTAAGGTTATATGATATACCCGTGTTTCTGTAAGAAGGTACCAATTGAAATCACTCGAGTTTTTTTTAGATATATCTTGTATATACTAAAACAGTTGAAGCCATGCGTTTTAATATGATAATATTATTACGTTTTAACACGGATATATATATATATACATATACATATATATATATATACATATACATATATATATATATACATATATATATATATAAACAATTAAAGCTTCGACTTGAGTTTAATACACCGGGATCCTGAGGAATCAAAGCATTCGTAGGTAACCTAAAAGGACGGTTGAAGCAGTCAACAAAGACACGACTTGTCATTGGATGGGTGAGTCATGGAGGCAAAGTAATACAGCTATTATTTCAGTATTAATTACTGATCTTCTTTCATACAATACAAATGTAACCTACAACGTGAGGAACCAAGGGCCACATTATGTATCCTTTCAAAACTTGGTAGGTTCACGTCTTTTCACAAGCGTATTTATAGATAAAAAAGAAAAGGAAGGTATAATAACATAATATCGGCCAGTAACTATCTGGGTACATGTACATAGTTCCCACTTCCTCAACAGCATACCGAATCCCTTAGAAGGGCCTTACTGTTAGAAACTATGCTTCACAGTACCTGAATATCATGTCTAATGACCTCCTTGATTAGACGTCTCATTAATAGGAGGCATCGTAACCACCCAGTTACAACGCCATTATCTGGAACCGTTTATATGCGTAATGTATCAATGTTCACCAATATCATTGCGTAAATAATGATTTTTCTGTGCAGCAAAATAACATATGCTTCATTGCTGTCATAACGCTTAGTAATTATCACGTCACAGCCAGATATGATGTACTTGATCGCTAATGACCCAATAACACCCATCGCTTGACCATTTCCAGCAAAAGATGCCTAACGGCCGCGATATCGCACCAGAGTCATGAATAGAATCGTCAATTTAACTACAGATCGGTCCGTAGTAGGCTATAACATCAAGAGCAACAAAATTAGTAGCAGGAGAAGTCGTTGCTTGTTCTTTTCTATAAACAACTAATTATCTAATAAAATCGCTTTTATTAGGCACGGCGACGAAAACACTAGAGAATTCCATAGATTTGAGATGGTTTTAGGGCCATCTTTCTACAAAATGTTACCCCTTTGGTAGTGTTCTTCTCCATATACTACTAATCCAATTCAAGCCACAACGACAGCGAAGGTTATTTGACATTGCAGGATGATCCATAAAAAGTAAGTAATGTACAGGAAGGCAACATTTCGATAGCAATCTAACCAGTAAAGATTAAGTAAAACGTAGCTGACGCTGATGTTGGCATAATGCTTATCTAGACATGTCGATACGTGTACGCACTTGCGGTGCAGATAGCAGAAGATAAATGTTGCTGAAATCTTGTCGCATCAGTCTCACTCTGCTAATAATGACAGGCGTAATGAAGACAACAAGGAGATAAGATACGGACATTATTGATATTAATATATGAGTGAATTGACTAGCATCGAATTAATCTAGATCCGTTCTATAATTCCGCACCTAATCGATTACCTATCTGCAGTAAGCAAGACAGATCTTCTTACAACAGAATTCTGTTGTTGTTACTGTTATTTTTGTGTTTATTTTTTTTATATTGATTTGATCTGTTTCCGTGTGAGAAAAACAGAAACGGCAAGTTGCCGAGTGAATCAAACCAATGTCCTAGTAATAGGTAGGTATCCTTACACTCTCTTTCGGTCTCTTTCGTTGTGTGGCTCTCCGGTGGGAAAAAAGTATTGTAGTATACAATACCTATGTAGAAACAATACTGCATAGAATGCCGTGTTTTTAGGTGATACGAAAAACCTATATCGTTATTACTAACGTATTATATAACGTTTAGATATGCAGTATTTCAAAATTGGTTATAAAACTTAAAAAGATATAAGTATATGGGTAGATCAAAGCGTTTTTGAAATGACAAATTGTACAACCCCGCCTTAGTTTAGAAGAAAATTCGTTTGTGAACAGCTCACTGGTGCGCGGAAACTTGTCGCATACAGAGAATGTAGGGAATTGCCCTCATCTTCGCAACCATTATGTCGTATTGCGTTAGGACAGATCGCACGTTCAAGGATGTATCCCTCGTCCATGTATCTCTCGGTCAATCAACTTCATAATGATTAGCTAAAGTGCTGGGTTCTGGTCATTCATGACGATTCTTCTATTTCGCTCTGAAACATCGGAATGTAGTAAAATTTGCCTCTAAATAATTTCCAAGTCTACATATTTCAGATATCAGATGATGATTTCATGCTTGTCTAGTAAAGCTGAAATAAAGCTATAAAGTGATATTATTTTTTCTAAGCTATAAGTTTTCCACCGACTTATGTTGCAGTCGTAACACGTTACCTTTTTTTTTTAATAAAAATTGACAGCCTCAGGATGGATTAGCTGAGACGTGCATCAGATAAACAGAAGCATGTTGGGCCTTCAGAATTGTACGCGATAGCTTACAAGGACTGCTTGTAACGTTACATAGCTTCTCGCTTAGCATATGCACTTGAGGAGGCATGTGATAATTTTCGTCAGTATACTAATAATTTTTCATAAACTCCTTCAGTAAGAAGCAACTGTCTCACTGTAGTGAGTTTTGTGTTGGCATCTTCTTTCCGAACGAACAGAACTTAAGAGACTTTCGGCTCAGCCAAAACAAATCCAGTTACTATTATGGCTTCAGAGGTGGCGACGAGTGTAGAAAAGCTTTTAAGGCGATCCAGAACGTGTTTATCTACAACATCAATTCTGAAAGCTAAACTACCTTTACTAATAAAAGGCTGGATGAGCTTGGTCAAAAAATAATCAGGTGACCGATCTTGTAATTGGAGAATATTACCGTGAGAATGATTAGAAGTCAACAATTTTACAAACCTATACGCAGTTTCCTTTAAGCTTACTTTAACATCAAAATTCTCAAGTGAATTCTTGTGTTTGTCCATTAGGGAACAAAAGATGTGATTCGACTGTAGCATCCGGATAAGGTTTCACATCAAACTCACAAGCCTACAAAGCCGCAGTTGCTAGGAAAGCCTTTGAGGGAATAAGTTAAATTCCACTAAGTTGGACCACTGCTTACACTAAGTAGAATCAACGTCTTTTTACTCTAAGATCAGCTGTAATTTTGACAGTTTTATTCAATTTACTCTGAAGTCTGAATTGGCCTAACATCGATAGTTATTAACAGTTATCACACTTCTTTAGTTTATTCTGTAAATTTACAAGTAAAAAAAGTTACTTACAAAATGTACTTTTTTCTATATTATAACGAAGACCACGCCTCTGTATTTTTCAAATTACCATAACAATGAACTAAATGCCGAGCTATAAGGCAAGACCAAGATGAGAGCAGTTGGCCAAACCATAAGGCCGGACTAAGGACTACAAGTGATTCTACGGATAATTCCTACCACAAACCAACAACATGTAACTTGATTTGCGAGATATATGCTACCCTGCCGGAAGTTTCCGAACTTATGACTGTTAAGTCATCGGCCGAAAGACTTTCACTGTCGAAAATCTTGCATGGCCTGAGGCGTTTCATCAAGCTAAGCCGGCCCCTCTCATAGTTGTTGGTAAGGCAGAATAAGCTAAGACTGTAAATCCTATAACGATTGTTAAAGCTTCACAGAAATCTGCAGTCATATATGACACTAATGTTCAGCTGCTACCGACCCCGGAAGCCATCAGGGCCTTAAGTACAATACTAATAGCTCAAGAAAGCCCTGCTAACATTCAGTTTAGCAAACCCGTCCAAGTTATAGAGAGCTCACAAAAACCTGTTTGTACGTCGCCTACGATCGGTATTCAAAACCAGAATACAACATTGATCACCAATGAAGGCTTTAACTCAAATTGCGTCCTTCTTTTCTCACAGCATCTCTATTCTATTATACTAAGTTGAACCCGCTAGGTTGGACGATTGGTGGCCTTTTCTGATTCAAATCCAGGAAGCATAAATCTTGTACCCATCGAGGTTGCACCTCAAATTAAACCACTCAATAGTACTTGAATCCGAGTGATCGAAGCTCGTTCGCAGATCTCTGACGATATTTCACTGAGATTTGGGGCAGTTGTACGTCCAACCACGGACATCAATGTGGTTTCAGTATTTTTTACGCTTCTATTGGCTCAACAAAGGCGCTATCAAATCATAGATTTAAACATGTCGACCATCGTATCCTTAAGCGATAATTTTTCAATGTCTATAATTGAGTTTAATTCTCCCCAAACAATTTTCGGTAGAGAGTGTCTTCAGTAGAACAACGCTATTCAGTTCCCAGTGGTGGCTGTATGAAGACTGGGTGATTCACCGGTTGACTTAGCTAAAAAGGATTTCTACTTGTATATCAGATTTGCTACGAGGTGCACATGCTCGAGAATAGGTCCGTTCATAAAATTCTCCTTGAAGCTCCAAGAAAAAACACCAACGCCAACTGACGTATGCTGATATTGCACCTACGGAAAAACAAGCTCCAGGTCAATCGACTTTTTAATGTAATAAAGTATTATTAATAATAGATAAATATTCGTTATATTAAGCATACTTCTTTTTTTAAGATCAGCATGGCGGTCAAAAGATCATAGCAAATGTTAAATGCAAAAGTATTACTTTCTCCCATAATATTCAGAGCATACAGAAACATAAGAACAGTTAAACGCAGTTGAGTTCGTAGTTTCAAGTAACGCATCTGTATAATGTGTAGGTATAATCCTAAAAACTAGTTTATTATTATAATAAGAAGACATGTAGGGATGCTGAGATGACAAGGTGTTCTTTCAATTCGTGATTCTCGTAAATATGATTGCGAAGTTCGTTAGAATATCGACTAAACGAGCCAGTCAGTCTTTGTATATTCAGATCGTGGAAGAAATGGTTTGCCAACGACATCGGTGCTTGTTCAGAATTACATTTCAGATTCTCACGAGACAGAGGTTTGAGTTCTTCGGTATGGCGTTAGCCGGTGGGCGACGAAGGCCCGCGAGCTACAAGGCCGACGAACAGGTTTTTCACCCAGAGATTATGAAAGCATTCGTTGTTTAATGAGCCGACCTCACCTCCAAGTAATAAACGTATCGTGGCTGTTAGATAATAAGTATCGATGTAATCATTAATTTTTGTGCTAGTTTCGATTGAAAAGAAACATGTTACGCCCCTTATACGCGACGGTCACTCTAGCATATGTCTTACAGATGATATACCTTGTGTTTACAAATGCATGTATCTGCAAAGCGAATTTACCAATGTCACAAATAAGGAAATTGCACTAAAAAAACTGACTTCTTTTTTGACTCCGTATGGTAGGATTTCTGGAGTGAATATTTAGTTCTTGATAATTTTACAAATTGCGAATACCTAACAAAATTATCTTACCTTAGACCCGCAAGCTCATATCTACATGTAGAATGGTTTTAGAGCGCATTATGTCAAACCACTGTATTTTAGTTATTATTTCGTTTTATAAATGCGCGCAAATGAATTGGGTACATAGACCTCAGAACGGGGCGGCTTAGAATCTTTTCTATAGAGAGTCTTCCAAAAGAGCTTATAGCAGGTCAGCCTGTCTTCTCCATCTAATTGCCTTTTAAGAGGTATATAGGCACGAAACTTACCGGACCCACCTGTACCCTGTGGGGGTCCGCAGGGCCAAAGCAATTGTTTCAGCGTTTTTCAGTCGACGATCCACAAAAGCTATTTGAGCAAATTACCCATCTAAGTTACCAAAGCTTGGTTTAAAACATATGTAAAATATAATAGAAGAGTAAATTTCTAGGTATGGCTTCATACGGACACGAAAAAGGTTTTGGTTAATAAAAGAAATCATGAAACCTAATTTTACGCATTTGCTTATTATGAAACATATATATAGTAACTGCGACTAGGTGAATAGCTAATTCATTCAAGAATGTTAGAACGTAACACAGTAAGGGTCGGACTGGTTGACCGACAAAAGTGTGATTCGCATTTAACAATGAAAATGGCCTAGCCCTTTTTCTTGTCCCTTAAAAGTGGTCGATGTGCAAACTGTAGCCACATAAAAAATCACACAAAGCGTACAAAATAAAAAAACTACCTCAAGTGCGTGTATGTACACACCTAAGTACGGTTGTTCGATACTAATGGGCTATATACACACCATATGTATTTGCTAACTGCAGTTCTTGTTTTTCGTTGTTCTTCCTTGTTACTGATCTGTTGAAAGCAATATATAATAGAATACGATAATGCGAACTATGTATACAACAATTTCGTGTTTCGTTCACATATAATTCTACTCCAAAATCAATTATGAATGTAGACTGGTAAATGAACATAAAAAGAAGGTTTCGCTGGGAACAACACAGACGGTGCCCATTTCCGCTATACGCTTCTCCCCGTCACCTAACCATTTTAGCAAGTGTAGATAAGTTACAACCCTTCTAATCAAACAATAGATGTTGCATTGTGTAAACAACAAAGCGACAGAGGCGATAACTCCAGTTTTTTGGGGGAGCAATGAAACAGGTTACAAAAGCCGTAATATCAATCTTGCAGCTTCCTTCGCTCGATTCGAGCGAATTTTTGGTGAATGTTCACTATTTGCTGAACGTTTGGCGTAATCTCTTAATTAGTGAGAGCATCGGCTCAATGCTCCGCAGAGCCACGGTCACCAACGGTATGCCAATGCACGCACCAAAACTCCCTCCAAGACACGCTACGACACTCTCGTACTGTAATAAGCAGAAAGAAATAGCTTCCGCTACTGCTATACAACAACAATGATGCATTTCAATCAACATGAATTGAATCGTAACTGTATATGATATTTGCTGAATTTACTTGAAACCATCTGCAGTGACACATGCTGTATATATGGTGTTTGATATCTTTAGAGCGGAAATTCGTGGCAATATTGTATGTTCTAATCTTGGAATAGATTATTGAATGACATCTTTGTCTCGTTTAAGAAGTATAATAATAATAATACGTTTTCACCCTACTCATGTTTGAGGCCACCTGTCAGTGCGTACCGTAACAAAAGGATGATATTTCAGGTGCTCAACCCTGTTGGTGGCAAACCTAAGCGTGACCTCAAATGAAAAATCCCGTTGTCGTGGTGGGAACTCGCGCATCTCGGATATTCTTGCCAGACGGAGATCGTACCGAAGTTCGCTGCGGGTCGAAAAACAGTTGTCATTGGGATATGACCTGTACGTTTTAGACAACCCCTACCATTCGTCAGCTCTATAAAAAAAAGCGGATAAAATTCAGCAAATTGTGACCACTGAACTGGAAAGATTAGTTGACATTAAGTGACGTCCTAATAATATATATGATTTGGCTAAGCTAATCGGAATAAAGAAGGACACCTTGTCTTCTACTTACCGGCATGATGCGCGGCATTTCTCCAAACAATGTTTGTACTTTAACGATTTGACCACGAGATCTCTACAGTATTCGATGCCCTTTGAGGCGTCCGAGCAGATAGTATAGTGGGGTGCATAGTTCGCAATGAATTCATGGCCATAAGACAAGCAATTGCACATTTCTAGCTCGACCGAAATGACGCATTCTTGAAGGCAAGACTCCATCGTATGAATGCCGCCGTTGAAGAAATCCTGCAATTAGTGTAAATAGAAATGCCCGCTTCATGCTCTTTCTCTTAATTATACCCAATCTGTACCAATTAGAGGCTTTATTTAAACTGAGCTATCCATTATATGCCATTTTCGGACACTTCTCAAACGGATTTGCTCACCTATTTAGCCAAACAAAATATAAACACTTATTCGTCAAACTAAATAGAACGCTGCTCGAATTAAATGGATAATAAGATTTAACACTGTACCGAATGTAGAATATAATTTTTTAGAATTTGAGCTTTTCAGTAAAAGGCTAATTGCATCATGTTACTTCACTCACTCTATGCTCTATCATCATGTAAAAAACAAAGGTCTTTGCGACTTGACGTAGCACCGCTAAAACGGCTTGGCTCACGGATGATCAATTGTAATATTTGACGTAATATAACTGAGCGTGCACAACTTGCAGAAAAGTTTCTCAGTACTTTTTTGTATAAGCGTGCGTCTGAATTTGACTCAAAGGCTGTCTGACTTAGTGAAGTAAAGCTGTCATGAACATATTTCCAAACAAGTTAACATACGTTACTAATTGCATATGTTTATCTTTTACAATCCAGCATCAAATAACCAACGGTCAATAATATTGCTGTCAATTATGAAAAACTGCACATGCGAGTTATCTTAATGTTTGTTCAGGAAGTTAGGTTCTGTTGTGATATTTCTACCTGCGGTCCCATTGTCCTGTAATCGACACAAGCGAAGTTGTAGGGAAGAGGCACACCCTCCACCACCTGCTGTTTTAGAGCTATCGTGTGACGAAAGCCTCTCCGAAGATCGATTTGAACGCTCTCTGTCATAGGAACAACACCGCTTTCTAGGACGATTAAGGGTATACGGTCCGTACGGACCAATTCCATAGTACGCTCTGGACGCATCTGTCCAAATAGCTCCAATTCTGTAAAAGATGTAATTAAAAAAAAGGGTACAAACATGATAGAAGTCAAGTAGAAAAATGCGCTTGCAAAAATCAATGCTATTCAATGCTGACACACGATTTAATTGTAAGGGCATATGAAGGGCACCGCATGAATCAAGGTCAAATTGGCCGAAAAACTCTGATGTAATCATTCTTGTTTTGCCGTTGTCTGCCTTTAAGTTTGTGAAAGGATACGGGACGGTGCCTGTAAAAGCTGCTCTGTTTGAAACGAATACGTGGACAATAACTAGTCAAATATTCTTAGCTTATTGCCATGTTATGTAATACAGCATACCGTAAGTCGAAGGGTGGCCACAATTGAGCAGTGGCCCATAGCGATGAATATCTAACGTGTAGCACATCTGCAGAGGGCGTCTGAATGTAGTCATTTGTAGACTAAAACAACAAGCATTTCCTCGTTACTTTGCACGTATAAAAGTAGATACTTATTCAACGTATTATGAAAAAGGTAAGCCTCCTTTACGCGATCTTCATAAAATCACAATAAAATGCATACAACGCGAAATATTTTTATGGTTAAGCTAAGCAAATGTTGGCATTATACTATCTGTTATAGCAGAATATTGGATTTTTATTAGCTAGTCTCAGTTAGTCTCTTTTCGAACTTAACAATGCGTATCAATGGTTTTGTCAAACATTTTATTATGGGTTAGTGGTCTGCTAGACGCGATCATTAATGTCTCACAATGGTGTACAGTCCACAGTTTCGTGACACTCAGGATCACACGATGAAAGGCGACATCTATACAGCTCGTTCGGACTGTAATATAAATGGTCAACAATTATTGTGAGGTTAGATACGTGCATCGCAGTCTGGCTTCATATTAACATAAATGCGCACACACGAGACGAGAAAGAACGAACGATGCCGCTAATATTAACGGTATCACGTCTCCTTTGCAGTTATCGCCGCGTAGCCTTCAAATAAAGATACTTCTATTCCCCATTGATTGTTATGATAGTACTAGAGCTTTTATTTCAGTAGACAAATAAACACTATTACGCACGAGAAAGCAGTCTCGGAGCGAAGCTCTGGCCGAATACTTTGCTGAAAGAAGGCGTACATAACGATTGTCTGAAAAAGACATAATTGATTAAAACTTATAGAGATAAGGCAAGAATTGTTCGCCGCATTGAACGTTTTCGTATCTTCAGTTAAGTTCTGTGAGTTCCTTGCGTATCTGAGTTGCGCGGGCATTTGTGCATATACTTTTCAACTTACCATAGCCTTTTTTGTGCAATTTTTGGGGTACAGTTCACACAAGCGAGTTTTGTTTGTCCTGAAATATAGGATGAAACGCGTTGCTTTTAGAATAGTGTTCTATAAAGTGTCTTTCTACCAATATTCTCTTGCTTCACACTTCCTCTGCACTCTAAAAATTATAGATACGATCCTTTATTCAGCCTATATTGACGATTTTAAAGCTTTGGTAAATTCTCTACATATATCCTAGAGACATACCCGTAATTTAGCAGTGAGTACACTTTTCATCCTGACACATATGGATTGATGGGTGACGAAATAGAGTTCAAGAGACTCTGCCGTACTACTACTCTCATGAAATGCAAAACGAATACCTAGATCGACTTAACTAATTACACGTTATAGTGCCTTAAGTATTCCTAAATTCTACCAGAAGTCGACACAGGTCGTAACGCTCGGAAATTGGAGTTCTTTGTTGGGTATTTCCTGTTGCGTGACTAGCGTTTTTCGTTCCATGTAGTTACTGTACAGCTGCGACACCTGGCAAAATTAAGAAAAAAGACCATAGTGCTATACGTAAGGACTACAACACAAATAAGACAATGCAAATCAAATCTTTCAAACCATTTTTATTCTATTGTTATTGATCACATTTATTATTATTGGGTCCTACGGTGCCATTTCTCATAATGTCCTGCCATGGTGACTACATACGGTAAAAGCGGCAATATAGTTTTCTATATGGCATTATTTTTTACGGTTATTACTAATGAAAAATTAAATTTCACTGTACATTTGAATTTTCAAAACTAGTAATGTTTGTACTAGTTGCAGAACGTAATTGCCAATGGATTTACTCAGTTGGTGTTGTTTCAAAATTAACTTATTGCGTTCGGTGATGGTCGGGAAATACATTGTTCGAAGACTCGGTGACAACTCAACCAAACGTCTCGGCAAACTCGCAAAAATAAACATTTGGACATTATCGGGTTTTTTTTTTTCAATAAAAAGAGTTAAAAGAGTTACCGTTTACACAGTACTGCTGGTTATTGCACCTGGTTATATATACTATGCTTATGAGAAGTACGAAGAGGGACATCTTCTATGATATTAGAACTACTTTCTCCTGTTTAGGTAGAATTGTTGTCAGATGAAAAACATAACGTAACGTAACAAGAGTTAGAACGGTGGTTTACGTGGCCATCATTTACATTGCCACCACTTCCTTTGAAATATACAGGAAGGTTCAGCTAACGGTTTTAAACACTCGGAAAATCGATGAAGTTCCACTTAACCACAGAAAAACAGTTGTGTGTGATTTAATTATTTCTTTCATAGTCGTAAGGGGTCATGAGTTTGACTTTCACAACGACTTTTGACGACGCAACATGTGGCGGGAAAGTGAAATTAACAAATAGATAAATGAGAATATCGGACAGCTGGTTCACGTATCCATGTAATAATCACTCGCCTGTACATAGACGCTTGTCCAGGAGATAACGTTGGCTACGAATACGCCAAGCCACTTGTATAACTTAGCCATGGTGGTTCCGACCGAATTGTGACTATCAAGCAGGTAAACTGGCCAGATTTATACGTGTCTTTGAACTGATACTTGTCTAAAACGATCCAAAAATCGATAATGAAGATCTTGCGCAATCGAACTACAACCACTATAAATTATACAAAATTGATTATACAAAATTATCTCGAAGTCTAATTAATCAATTGGACTTGGCTCGTGAGAGTGGTAGGTATGTTGAGATGACCAATGCTATTTAGCTAAAACAATAAATTATTGGTGAAGAGAAACCAACAAGGACTACCATTTAATTATGCTACAGCGTGTTCAGTACCGTATTAGTAATATTACGCGGCGGAAATCGGACGGGATAAAGATAAATATCTAATATGGGGATAAATAAAGAGGCTGCTTGTACCGGATTCATACGGCTGCTGTTATATATATATATATAACAGCAACATATATATACTTAAGTCGTACAACTTCTCTTGGAGATTTATTGATTGATATCTCTCTCGAAGATATACTTTCTTAAGTAACAAACCTGTTGGAGTTCGATACTTTAAAATGACGTGAAAAGCACGACTGTGATGATGCTCTAAAGCAAAATCGTTATAAAAGTATCCGGAATGTCGGTGTGTACCGTCGAACTAATACTTCTATTTATAAACATGTCGATAAATGATCTCTAAATTATAGATAAACAAACCTTTCTATATTTCACAGTAATTGACATTTTTCGTAACATACTGACGATGTATCGAATTATTTATGTTGGATCGTTTAGTGGTACGCTACATATGCTACTGTTTTTATACTGTATGCTAAGAACATCACGTGGGTCTGGCAAAATATAATATGATACACAGGCATCGTCTTTAACAGAAAATAAAAAGCATAGAAGACGACGCAAGAATAGCTTTTCATGAGGAACTTGTAACATACCTTATCTCCGCTTCATAATTAACTATGATTTATGTGAATCTGAACTATCTACGGAAAAAAACGGACAGTATATATCTAGAAAATGTATCTGGCGAATAGCTAAGTTTGTCGCTTTCTTTTTTGTTGCGAACTGTTACTTCCATACAGAAGTCTCAGGTTGAAATGTATGACGGCGCGTTTATGCCAATAGCTCCACCTTGTGTCTATTCGAATTTTGCCGGGCCGCCCGTTACGCGCCAAACCTGGTAAATGGATTCATTCATCATTGTTTTCGTTTTGCGCACGCGGGTTACCTCATCAGTGTATGTTCTGTTCGTTCGATTGCGTAAAGCGGTGAAGTGTGTAAATTTGCGGGTTTGACAACGCCGAATTCCGCATCATTGATATTTGGTGACAGAAGTAGCTGGTGATGGCGGGGTTTAATTTTGGTGGTTCACAGCCGCCTGCCAGTGGAGGTTTTGGATTTTCTTTCGGCTCGAAGTAAGTGAAAGCGCCCAAATTCTAGGTATCATCCTAACAAGCGCGGAGTTACCGCGAATATCTCATTTCGGGTTTGAGGTAATAAGCACTGTCATCGATAAGCGTTTATCATGTATTCCAATACTATAAGAAAATTGGGTTAACTGGGAAGACAATGTACCGACACCGTACGTGCTGTGACGTGACATGCTTTCTTCTAGCCATTCGGTAACGTAAAAGAAAAATCTTTTTTATTATAATTCAATCATATCTTTAAAATCGACACTCTTATCGCTTATAAAGTGAATTTTTTATGAAATTATTTTGTAAATAGCCACATTTTTCTAGCTACCTTCCTTCGAAATATCTTTTCGTTTGGTGTCATCTACTAATAATTATAACCGCAAACGGCGAGCCACTTGGATGAATAATCGACAATACGTTAACAACAGTAGAACTTCGTTGGATGATAGACACGATAAAGCTGGATTATGATAACACCATAGGTAGTTGCACCAGATGATGTTTGTAACCATCTGAGGCAAAAACCAGTGTTCAGTGACATAATATATGTCAGGAATACAGAAGTTACTATGACAGACAACTAAAGAAAGACGAAGGAATTTGAAACCGAAAAATATTTCGGGAATTTCACAATAGAGAGAGAGCACAATATCACGAAGGAGACTTTTTGGAATCTTTTATGACATATACAACATCCAAATATGTTCTAAATACACAGCATCATTATAGTTCAACACTTGTATATATACACACACATACGTTTTGGGAAAGTTAGAAAGTAACTTTTATTTGAAAAATAGCCGTTGAGACTTTGGCCCTTAATGATCATTTATTAATTATTATTTTATTTTATTGATTGGTCCATTTATTCATCATAATAATGTGGGGGGTTCATAAATGTGAACGATGATTAAAATAAGCAATTTGTACCTGTTATACCTTACAACGTTATACATTTATGCTTCATGAGCAGAACAACCTCGACGAATCTGAGCATTGCAAATTTAAAACAATAATATTTTTTACTTTTGTGTCTATTAATAAATTAAGCACAAGTACTGCTGGTTCAGCCTTCGGCCAACCTGCCGTGTCTGCACCCTCCACTAATTTCACGTTTGGGTCGGCGACCGCCGGAACAGCTCCTAACGCCAATCCGTTCGGTACTCCGTCCACCACGGGCGCTGTTGCCACAACAGGTGGCTTCGGCGCATTCTCAACTCCTGGCGGAGCTACTGTGACACCCACATTCGGATCCAGTCAATTGCCTAGCGCGCCGACTTTTGGGACCCCTACTCAGCAGTCTTCAACGCCTGGTTTTGGTAAGAAAGAAGCTTTGTTGTTCTCATGGTACCTAAAACCCAGATAAATTGATAATTTGTGAAGCTACAGACGCACTAATTTGGGGTCCGTATTGCGACTCAAGCTTAACTTGTATCTAATATATAGAAAATAAGAATACAAGTCCCGCATAATTTCAAAGTGAGCTATGAATACTTTCTGTGTATTTACCGCCGTTTAGGACAAACTGCGACTTCACCGTTTGGCTCGAGTTTGGTATTTGGTACTCAACCGGCGGTCTCGTTTGGCGGATTTGGTCAGACGCAACAGCAGCAGCAGACACCAGCCAGCGGAACCGCATCGAACTTCACCTTTGGCGGGGGATCGACTACAACAAGTGCTTTTGGCGCACCGGGTGTTGCGGCTTCAACTGCTCCAGCGTTTGGTACATATATCGTTTTTGCTCTAGTGTCATACACCGATTATCTCATGCCTATTCTGAAAGGAGTAATTGGCAGCTGTTCCAGGCATTTAACGCACTTATCTAATTTGACGTTTCTTACTGATTTTCTCCCGTGTGCTGACCGTTTTGTCGCCACAGGCAGCACAACAGCCGCTCCGACCTTTACATTCGGACAAACTCTACAACAGCAGGCGGCTCCGACGCAGCCGAACTTCTCGTTCGGCTCTGTAGCGCAGCCGGTAAGCCAGGCCTCATCGACTTTTTCGTTTGGTCAACCGGCAACATCAGGTGTCCAAACCACAGCTTTTGGTCAGCCCACAGGTCAAACGATGTCGGCATTTGGTCAGAGCCCAGCATTCGGCCAGACCCAGGTATCAGCAGCGCCAACAGGTGCATCAGCCTTTGGCCAGACCACTGGGACTAGCGCGTTTTCCTTTGGAAGCAACACCACCGCAACCAGCGCCCCTCAGACAACACCACTGAATTTCGGTCAACCAGCTTCTACTGCTCCTACTCCAAGTGGGTTTTCCTTTGGTCAGTCTCCCGCTACGCCGGCCGTGTCCGCGGCGCCGGCAGGTCTCAGTTTTGGTGCGTATTGTAGTTGCTCATAGCTCCTGTACTTGTACATATCACGTAACGTAAGCTGTGGTGACTTTGTAACTGCTAGATTAACGTTGGTACAGTGAAAGGGCTCACATGAGAATTCAAACATCCATTAGACACGAGTATCTCCAGTGTCTAATGGATGTTTGACAAGTATATCTATACTGCAAATTTTACTATAGAGGCTTGTAGAATTTTCGTGCGGCGCTCACTCCTAGATATAAAATGAGCTACAAGTTGAACCAACTGAAGCGCTAAATGGAGCTGTTACTAAATAACCGATCCCTTCAGTTTTTTTTATCAGCGCAGAATCGGTTAACTTCGCCAAGGTATTATATTCTTGTATGCCATCCTATAGTCTATAAATAATATTCAGGTAAAATGGTCTCATTTTCAGGACATCTCAAAATTAGCTCCAGAGCTTTGGTCTTACATTTTTATATTGTATTTTTATAACTGTATGATGAGATACCAGAAGGACAGCTGGCTTTGTTGCAGTTGAATTCAGATCAATTTCGGACATCTGCAATTTTGGTGTTAGTTTTAATTGTTCTTTGTTAATATCGCAAGGTTACAACCAAAAGCCACGTTTCTAGGACGTATTAAGATTATGCTGAAAAAGTTTTTGTTGAAGCCCACATGTAAAAAAAAGATCGTAAACGCGTCCGTTGAATAGAACATTCGACTAGGAGGTGCCATAGGCGCCTAGTCAAACACAGTCCGTACGGTGGTTAACAATAAATAAGGTAAAAAAGATTTTGAAACTGCTTCTATTGTTATATTTGGAGTTGTGTTTAAATAGACTCGAAGCTTATACGTTAGTAAATGTACAAATTTGCGAACAATTTGTGAGAGCCTATTTTAAAATTGCCATTAAATTGTGTGAATTAGATTGAGAGAAAATCTTAATTAGAATCACTTAGCAGCCGTCCAAGAGCAAACAAAAGATGAAATTTCAATATATAGCTTTTTTATTTCATAATGAAATGTGAAGAAGCTTATCTAGATATATGCGCAACTCTATTGGAAGTATCCGTTTGATGTCTATTTCTTGTTCTATACATCCGGACAATGGTAGGGCAACCGGCTGCCAGCGCAGCACCCACGACAACCACTGCATTCTCATTTGGGCAAGCAGCTCCTGCGACCACAGGAATAAGCTCAGGTTTCTTTGGCACCCCGAGTACAATGACGACTGCATCCCTTTCGTCTTTCGGTGGTTTTTCAACGCCAGCTATTAGCACCACCGCCGCGGCACCTGCTACAGCTACCGGCGGTTTCTCATTCGGTACGTGGTTTCGTAGTTTTTGTTTGTTAGTAGTGTTCATTGGATATCTTTCCTACGTTCAATAATTTCGACACCTCTGCCTCATCATAGAATCCGGCAGCATAAGCTTGTCTTATCCTGTCTTTATTATGCTCCTATTTATTCAGGCAATACGCCTGTGCAGCCGCAGGTAAGCAATGCTCCAGCTGCTCCGACAACGACAGCCACAGGGATGTTCGGTCTATCAGCAACTACCACCGCTCCCACACTTGGTTTCTCTTTTAGTACGCCTGCCCAGGCGACGACTGCTACAGTCACGACGACGCCGGCTGTTCCTGCAGCCGGAGGTTTCACATTCGGAACGTCAACTGTGACAACCACTGCTGTTGCTTCTGCGACTATTAGTTCACTGTCGTTCGGCCTTAATTCAGCCACACCGACAACAACATCAGCAGCTTCAGCTAATGCGCTTGGCGGCACTGGGTTAGGCGCAGTAACGACGAAACCAACACTCACTACCAGTTTCACTGGTTTTGGGACACCAACGACAGCCGCGACCGTTGCTCCCACGGCCGGAACAACAGCTACGACTGCCGCCTCTTCAATACTTGGCGGAGTAGGTCTAGCAAATGCGGTTAGCGGACTGGCGACTTCTACGGCGATGGTTGCCACCACTTCTACTCCCAGTCTGCGCGTTGGTGCCGCTATAACGTCAACTACGCCTGCGGGCCTGACGGCAACAACGACAGGTGACCTTCTAAATGTGAAACAGATTTGTGATCTCGATAAGTAATAAAAAAGGGAACAAAAGTATAAGAGCACAAACAGTAGAGTAGTAATAATAATGATAATTAGTAATAATAATAATGGGTTTTACTTAGCTTCTGCAACCATCACTACAACCGCGGCAGCCGCCACGACGTATAGCGGATTCACATTTGGGGTCCCAACAGCACCCGTCGCAGCAACGACTACGTCTGCGACGACAACTGTCGCACCTGCCGCTACTCCAATAACAACAGCTGCTTTAAGAACCTTCACCTTTGGTAATCTTTTTTTAATTGCACATTATGGGCTCTGTTATATGGAAGGAGATGAAGCTACTGAAGCTGACTGTGTATTTGGCTTTAATTTGGTGGTAGAATTATGCGAAAGTTTGATGCAAGAGCACCGATTAAACTTTTCAAACTCAAGGATTAAGAATTAAAAAAAAAATTTTTATCTTTAACAAGCTGATATCTGGGTAATAGCTATTATCAGATATGACCACGTAGTTTCACTAAAATCGGCTTTTGTTACCATATTACGTACATGAGGTGAACGAAAATGAATTGTTGAAGTTGATCGTAGAAGTTGTTCAGACTCCGTTTGCTCAAATTTTTATCAGGGTTCAAGTTTCATAAATTAGTCTCTTTTTACCATTCTCTCAAAGGTGTCTATGTTCATTCTTATTGTTATGTTTTGTCAATAGGGGCTGCAACGACGACGGTGTGCTCGAGTACGACGACGACGGCAGTGGCAGCAACTCCGACGAGTGCAGAAACGGCTAGTGTCGCAAGTGGTGCCACTTCCGTAAGTGCAACGCCTTCGATTTTTGGGACTCCGACAGGAACCATATCAGGCCTTGCTGCTGCTACTGTTAGTACATCCGCCCCTACTAGCACGGCCTTAGGCACAGTGCCAGCAACAACCATAGCAACTTCTGGTGGTGAGTTGGACGGTGGAAAGCGCAAGTTGGGATTCAGTACAGTTGGTATATTGGGTGCTGCAATCAGAAATAGATATACAGATCTAACACTGACGACTACGATTGAAAGCTGTCAGCAGGTGATTTAAGCACATAGATTGTTACACGTTAGGCTGTCTATGCACATATGATGCTACATATTACAAAATAAAAATTCAAATAATAACTATACGGCACTAGCGGAGAAAGTGTTGTAGGATTTTCTAGAATCTATAAATTAATTAAGTTTTATGAGAGAATTAAAAGTATAGGTTTAGAAATGTTTGTTTATTACTGAGTATGAATATTCAGCTATTAACTTTTTGTTTCTCAATAACCAATGCTGTAATAGAATTCATTGGCAATTGATGAGAACACTGGGCAACGACATTTCGGCGGTACAACGGTACGCTATTGGTATAGTCAAATTAGTAGTTTGAGAATCGTAGGATCGGTAACTACATTTAGAACGAGTTATTGCAATAACCGAAGTTTCTTGTCTATGGTGACGGCGTGTTTTAGGCAGATTTTTCAATGTAATAGTTGTAAATAAGAGGGGCTCCGCTTTTTCCATATGAATTGAACCTTCTTTGTGGTTTATTATCAGTTTTTTGCCATAGTGTTATACACGTTTCCAGGATTCCTGTATTGAGCAGAAAGTAAGTGCATTGTCTGTGCTTTATTTTACTTAAGACCTTTTTTTGCCTCCAGGTTTTCGTTTTTAAAGTAATCTTGCCAATAATGTTCTGTTGTTTCGGTGAAGGCCTCCTTGCCAGTATTTCAACCAATTTTCGATGGATTCCGCTAGCGCTCCCACCTTTGAAAAACATTAGTTTGCCATTTAACGTAGATTTTTAGCGTTTTCAACGGTTTGTTGTTTAAAACTTAATTGAAATTTTCAACTCGTTGAATAGCCTTAGACGGCCGAATAGTACTGTTCAAGTTGTGTAAGCTTCGATAGGATTGTATCTGAAGTTGATAGGTTATTTTTCATTCAGTTAACTAATTTTAGTCCTTTCCCATTCAATCAAAGAAACGGAAAACTTCTAATCATGTCATGCATTTGTATGTATCTTGGGTACGTGTTTTAGCTGCCAGCGTTACTGCCACAAGCAAAGATCAAACAGTATCCGATAGGCCTGCTACGGTAAGGGATGAGAAAATCCCACTCGAGTTAGAGCAACTTGTAGAGGCGCTGGGTAAACACCGGCAACAGCAAAAAGCAATTCGAGATGAACTGGATAAGGATACGCTTATCCCCGTCGGAAAGACACAGGTAAGCACGTCCGATACGGTCCTAAAATGTTCTAGGGTTTTGAGTATTCTTTTTTTATGGCCATAAAGTATTTCCTGTATAAATCTTCTAAAACCACTCGCTTATCTCTCGAAGTTAAAAATATTATTCTCAATTATCGCACTGTATTTTATTGTAGATGGAATTTAAGCTGGCCTGTCTGCATGGACAGATCTTTTATTTGACCACTGACGTTATATAAACATATAGTGATGTTATATGATAATATTGATGTAAATACAACTTCTAAAAAAGGTATGCCTGGCCATGTTTATTTTAAAATTATATTTACGTAGACTTTCGTTTGTCAATCGTTATTTTATACGCTAACTTTATTATTTATTCGACTAATGTCTTATTAAGGCGGAAATTGAAGAGCTACGACTGCGAATAGGCCGTATCGAGACAGGGGCGCAGCGTATTGGAGGTACATTAGTTAAATTAAAGGACGAAATCCTTAGGGATCGTCAAGATTCAAAGCTGGCGTGCAAAACCAGCCAGCTAAGAGGAACTGGGTCCGCGGCTTTGTTCGAAGATACTAAACAAATTGAATACTTCAATAATATGGTATGTAATCACTTAAGCCGGGTCAACCTGTTCGAATAATCTCACGACCAGTCCATTTTTTTGACAAAAAAGCCTTTGTGAGCTATAATAATTCAGTTATAAAAACTTAATCTCTGATTTATTTCTTGTGCGATTTCCATCGGAGAAATCGAAGATTGTTATACCTTTATCACAACATCTCATATCAAAGATTTTCTTTAATTAATTCTACGACTGCCTTAACAGGTCATGTATTTTCATCAGCGTCTCCGGACGTACCGACAACAAATGGTTGAGCTTCAGGCTCATTTTAAACCATTGAGATCCGGTTTTGGGTCGATGGGAGCTGCCTGCCCACCCACGAATGCAGAAGTAGCACTGATTGTTAAAAGACTGCATGAAACCTTCGTCACCCTTGCAGCTCAAATCTACAATGTACATGAACAGGTATTTAAAACATTAAATCAGATAGAAATTAGTGTGCTTCTTACTCTTTTCCCATATTGTTCATGTAGAATAGATAACTCCACTGAATATGTGACTATTTAATGATCTTGTAAGTATGAGGTCATTACATGAGAGAAATGAGCTTAACAATAAATTTTTCTCTGGTTGCTGAAAAAGGGATTTTTGGAGGGGATTGAAAACAGATTAAAGTAACAATATAATAACTTTATCGCAGTTGTTCTACATTTTCAGTGCTTTATGTGATTCCGTATGAGCTTCTCGCGTACTCAAATCGAAACCGTTCATATAATATGTTTCTTAATTCTGTTTGCTAATATCCTACTTCTTTAATCCTAATATTTGTAGGTACTATATGCCGATGAGTTTTATCAACGAAGGCGAAAACAAAGTAATTTGGCAGGACCTAGTTCTTCAATATCTCTCGAGATTCCGACAACACGTAAAGGCCCTTCACCTGACAAGAGGAGATTAGAGATCGACAGAAACGATCCCATTGGGATTGGCACTTCACCAAACAACACCTTCACCCGTCACAATCAAGTATGTTGATGTTGGTATTTGACTCTGTGCGTCCCTCCTCTACGTAGAGAACAGGCTCTTTCGTTACAAAAAAATTTGTAACCTTGTAAATACAGAATTGCTGTTATAATTGTTTTTTAATCGTGCCAATTTTCGGAGCGTTGTTCTTTACTTTTAAGTTCTAATTTTGCTTTTGTTGCATCTCAAAGCATATACACTGTAGCATCAGTTTATGACCATGGCACTTGTACGTTCTTCCCATGCAGGTGGCCAGTGCCTTGCACAATATTAGCCTTCGGTCGGGACTGGACAGCTCGTTCCAATCAGGAGGTCCCTCTGGTTCCATGGGAGTAGTCTCAATATTCACCCCAGTCCAATCGACTGTTCCGTCAGCAGGAGCAAACGCTGGTCTCTTCGGTAAGCAATTTTTGCTCCTCGACATCAACAATAATTAACCTGGATTCATGCTTTTTGGATTACCATCCAACAAGAATTTGTGACAGACAGTCCAGTATTACAAGGCACATAGTGACTGGTCATAGGAGTAAAATATAGAGGAGTAATTGATTCCGTATATTGTCCACTCAGTTTGAAGGAGCTATCACTCGTTTAGAAAACGTTTAGACGTTTTAGAAAATGTCGCTTCCATTCCATGTTTTTTGCACTGATATATATTAAACAAATTCATATTCAATTACATGGTCATTGGATTCTTTAGAGGTCTAGCTGGTTTACAGATAAAGCATTTACATATGAAAAAAATTGTTAAGAATAATAAGCGACCTATGAGTTAGCGTTGGTATAGATAGGCAATACTAATTTTCTACCTAACGTACCTGAGATACTTAGGTTATCATTAGTTTTTTAGAGTGAATTCAGTACCTAGGTTGATTTTTACGTAAATCTATGACGCGAGTACGCGAGAGTCTCTGTTTCATATGCGCAAAATCAAATTCTCCGTGTGTCTTTTCGTGTTTGTTTTCGTGTTCTTCCTTGCAGGAGGGGGTTGGAATACGAGTCAAACAGCTATTGGTGTAGGGCCGACAAATTTGTTTGCTGCAAATTCCTCGTTCAATGCGACACAGTTTGGAAACTCGCTACAGCTTCAGTCGCCACCTGGAGCCAACAAGCGCGGAAAACGCTGACATTATTTTGTTAAATAACGTTGATAGATCGTGCCCTGAAAACAAAAGAAGTAGGTCGCGTTTTAATTGGAGAAGCAGAGAAGCTTCGTAATTTGTCATTAGACAGACTGAATAGAGGATATTATCAAGTCACAGAGTTGTATACGCTTAGGAAGTACTGTGAACTAACGACTTGTTCATATCTGAGCAGATTATTGTCGAAAATTGTGTAACTGATGCGGTCCGCATGATGGGCTGCAAGAAGAATTGAAATGTTTCCTCGGCGGTGTTACTCTGTTATTGGCGAATAGTGATCATGTTCGATTTCATAGTTCTAGACTGAGACTCTCGTTACACAGCATTTTTGTAAATCAGCGTACCGAAAAGCAAACAAGATGAGGATAACTATTGCAACGAGCGCTGAACACCACACCTAAAGTGAGAAAGATAAAACGGGCCTAGATAGTCTGATCAATTCTTGCACGTGCATAATTATCATTTGTAGATTATGTATGGGACCGAAACCTCTCAACCAATCAATGCCATAAAGTGATTAATTGACCATATTTGAGAAAAAACGTTTTTCTGTAAAGTTTTACAAATTAGTCAACGTTAGCTTTTTTAGCTTATTATTTCGCTTTGTTCATTATGAATTCGAAATGCATGAGACAAGGAGATTGTACTGGTCTTTTAATTTTGGGTGAAGATACTTCTAAACGAATAGAGAAACGATAATCATTCTAGGGATGATTCCGCATAGGGACTTTTCCAAAAGCTAACCAAGCCACGAAGAAAACATACAGATGATGACAATACCCGTCTTATTGTACGAAAGGATGATTGTGTTGAAACTTGAGCAGTGACAGCATGGACGCTAGTATAATTGTGTACGTCGTGCCCTTAACTTCGAAGATTTTATAAATTTCTTAAACTTAAAAAATATGTTTTGCCCTAATTTCTCTAATCCAGTGCTCGATACGAAATTAACTACTCAATATTTCAAAATGTACATGGAAGTATTACTCAAAATGAAGCAGATTCTTATATATAAAATATATTTGTAGATTCGCCGTTGCGTTTTGTATGAAGCTTATTTTCCTTTCGTATTGAGTTGTTTCTGAAAAGTGATTAACCGCTAGCGGCTAAATCATCATAGATAGGTAAGTGCAGCACAGTGAAAAATGCTAGCTTCTTGATTCGATTCAAATATCTTTTTGGTAAAAGTAACCGTACTAGATCTCATCGTTTATTTTAATTTTAAAGATATTTACTGATAACAGTTTATATTTTTCTTCAACATTTGTTATGATCACACGTTTCAAAATAAGATAACGGTGTAATACGATGACTCCTAGGAGTAAAAATCAATGATCTTCGATTTTGTCAATCTTTCCTTCCACCTAGATTTTTATTGTAATATATGTATAGTATTCGACTTGATCATTCACCAGGTCTATTTGATATAAAGTCGAAATTCAAAAAACGATATCATTATGTGAGATTCATGTTTTGCTGCTGCGGTTGGCTAAGTATAGCAAACAAGTAACCAAAATACATTACGAGCTCTTATGTATAGCAATGTACTTATTAATTGGGATCTGAGGATTAAGGAAACACGTCGCATATTGGATTTCGCCTTACTTTGGAGTTAAATTACTTGATGTAATTTAACTCTAAAAGCGGAATCTATCTATGCGTTTATTTCAGTACTTATGCTACTGGCGACCGAAAGACGGCACTAAATCTTTGCCACTAACACCGTAACCTCTGGATGTTAATATATTTTTTTTTAGTTGCAATAGTCAACAAAATATTTTTTTGAAAAACATCTTAATGAATCATATTCATAGAATAAAGCATATAAAAAGTTTTGTTGTACTCCGTCGTTAAAAATCTCAGTCGTGGTTGCGCCTCGGAAAAAGTAGCTGTTCAATCTGCGACTCGAATTTATATTTTAGAAGGGCAAGTTACCAGGAACCGATGAATTTGGTTGGAAAGGCTGATGAACGAAGCCGATTTCTTTGCAAGGGCAGTCTACTTTCTAAAGCAGGAAAAAATTACATTCAAGGCAGAATCATTTAGTGGGTTGGATACAAAAAGGTTACCATATCTGTCAAGCAAGGAATTCGATTTCTTCGAACGCAGAGTAAACGCAGACGATTTACGTTTCTGTTGTTTGCAATTGCCCTTAATTGGGCTATTTCGAACTTAATTTAAATAGTGGCCGCTGCAGTCATGGGCACGACCTTGTCCCATTAGCAGCGTGAAAAATTACATTCTAAGCACTGCGGGTAGAACTAGTGATATTCGACAAATGGTGCAGTGGTCGACTGCCAACGGACGAAGGATTCTGTATCAGCAACCAATCCAACATAAATCAAATTACGTTTCCTAAATGCTTGAGGCTTCACTTCACATAAATAATACGCATAAAGGAAATAATATTTTACGTGATAAAAACCAAATTTTAAAAACAAAATTTTGTTATTTCTATTCGAAAATATATTCGAGTGCTATTCGAAAATCTACGCCCAGCTCAAGCACATCCACGTTTCAAGTTTTACGTCCGGTATTGCCGTTAGGCATTTTATCATACGGCTGTCTCCCAGCACGAAATGGAGTATTTGAATACGTAGGTGCGAACCTACACCACAATGTGCCCCTCAGATAAGCACGCAAGTACGCTACCCTTGAATAACTTCTCGAAGATTAGTACGGATGAATATTATAAAACAATTCAATTAGACCAGGCCAATTGAGACCACGACAGTGATTCCAAGATTTTGATAGGGAATCGTAGATGTACACACGTATCACGCTTTGAAGTATAAAGATGGTCTTCGGTAACTTAAATATTGAACACTAAACTTCTATCAATATATTAATGAAATCACCAAGCGGTGCAACACCGGTGTGAACTTCAAAATTGATGCGCAAGGCGGACTGCTTTAAAACACACTTTCCAACAAGCAAAGAATAAGTAAAAAGCATACTATTAACGACGCAATACTTCCACCTAAGTGCAATGTTAGCATTTGCTGCTGTGAGGGCCAAAAGGTTCACGAAAAATGGTCTTGCTTTAAATATTGTGCTATAAAACACCCGGTTTCAGTTTAGAACATGTTGTTAAGTGTCAACTAAGTCATTCATGTTTTTGGTCTGCATCATGTGGTCGAGATAAAATACATGGTATTAGCTAAACCTATTGTATTAACTAATTTAAATGTAAAAGTGTATGTACAATTTCGTTCTACCCACTATGATAATTACAATGCATAGTATCCTCGTCTTCACTTTTAAGGTGTATTCATATAGTTGAACTTTGGGTTATGTTCGCAAAACTGCAAATTTCCAACAAGTTTAATATTTCGAAAAATTCACGAACAACTAGCAACAGGCTGTGTTTAAAGCTTGCAACTTTCGAAGAATTCAGTTTATAAAGTATCAGAATTTACAACATCAGCAGAGTGGCGCAGTGGAAGCGTGCTGGGCCCATAACCCAGAGGTCCGTGGATCGAAACCACGCTCTGCTAAGAACTTTTTACCTCAAGAGTTTTGTGCTATTTAATGTTTCTAATGAAAAAAACTTTCCAACATGTAGAAAAACTAAAAGCTAGGGATTTAGGGTTCCTTGCTATCGAGGTAAGGGCAGATTTGTTTGCTTGGTTTGCAATGTTGGAACATCTACTCTCAAAACAAAACAAGCTTTATTAGAATTATTAGACATATAAATTAGATATATTAAATTAGATAGATATATACATGGACATTTTCATGCCTGGTAAAACCAACGGAATACAATGACCATATATTGCGGGAGTATACTCTATTTTATTAGCTCTCTCAGAGCTGAAAAAGGAGAAAAGAAATATATCGATTCTATTTCCTGTCGCTATTGTTACGTAAGTATCCCAATGCATCAAAAAATATACCATTACTATATGAGTAGAACATGTCTACAGCTGTGCAATTGCAGAGCTAGTGGCTGTAAGCTGCTTGGTTTTACCAGCCAGCGACAAAGGTAAGCTCGTCCATTGAATATATATATGTATATACTACGTACTGCACTACGCAGTTGTCTGTTAAAACAATCTGTCAATCGTGGGAACGTCTGCACTTAACAGAGGAGCTGCTTTAAAACCTACAATGGTAAATGGATTGTGAATTGTTCACATTGTCTGTGGTTACATCCTCAGAGATGCTTGATGCCAACGATTTCGACCCAATGGCTGTGGCGTGTAGCTACGAGTTTAAGCTAAACATTGCAGTCATATCTGCCATTTTGCATTAATTTTATATTATCCGTAATCTATTGATAGCATCGCAATCTGAAATGATATAAAAAGGCGTTATCGTGACTATGATATGATTTGAACGCAATAATGTCTTTTCCCATTCAAATAAAAATAATGTCCTTATCAGCAATGTGTACTCCTCTATTATAATTTTAGCATTGCAGTGCAACACTCTGATGCAGGCTTAGTTCGATCAAATAATTAAAATGCTTGCCACAACCCCGATGAAAATAGTCTACAACAGAAGGATATCTCTAAGAATTACCCGAACTTTTAGGAGGACACATTTGGCGCGTAGACCGCCGTCGTCTGACCACAACACCCTCTCCGTAGCCACATCATCGCCACAGTTGACTAAGCTACCATATCTGTGATAGCGTTTTCTGTGGGTGCCCGAAAGGAATATCATTCCGGAAAATTTGTCGCCACCAAAATGAGCGTGCGTAAAGCCCGTACGCAACGGCACGCCGGTGTTGATTAGAATCACGGTATCCGACATATTTACATTGAGCTAGGTGCTATGGTCTCTGATTGAGACACTAGGGATCGATAAACCTTATATGATGGTGCCTTTCCCATTTGTTATAATCTTAATGGTGCAGCTGAGTGGTAAGGGTAAACCGATGATCACGTATAAAATAGATCAGAACATTTTGGTGTCGGTAGATTTAATTGGTGTGCGCGAATTCACTGAACTAGGCGTCCTGACGACTAAGTTATTGCTGACTCTTTCGAACGTGAAAATAATGGCCCAACCATACGATTCAGCCATTGTCATCATTCTAGTCCTCGTGGCAAGCGCCGGCCGACTTACTGGCAAGTATCTATGCGGTTACTGTTTATCTGCATGCACTTCATGCAACATCTTAAACAACTGCGTTTCAATGCAGGCTTTCTTTAGTTTTCCGGCATAGGAAGAGTAAATCTATTGCACTTGGCCACGTAAGTTAAACCAAATAGGTCAAAAGACGTATTTTTGCCTAACTTAAGCACGGTTAATATTAATAAGGTGTAAGATCGTCGACGGTCGTACGTAGAACTATTGAAATGTATGCTAATTGGTTTCTGCTATTCCCAAAATAATTTTTCTTATCACAGACAATTTCGCATTTTGCTGTTGTGTCGATGTGTCACTTAGAACTTTATTCAGTTTATATTATTAAACGGTGGACTCGTCATATTTTTGTGGACCTCTCTATTTGTTTCATGAATTTTTTTCAAAATATTAGGTTCAAGCACACGCTACCGTCACAGACACGTGCTAGCCTTCTTTTGGTCTTTCTTTTGGCTTACCGTTTTTTCTTCTTTCTTAATACGATGTTCTCCATGTTTCTTTTGGCGTTCCCAATCACACCCAATCCAGATTCCCAGAACATTTTGACTGCCTTCCGACCCTCGACCACAACCCCCCGGTCATCGGTTATAAGCACTGTACAAAACACTGTCGGCAACTCTTTGCAGAGTTTGCCTTTCTCCTTGCAGAGCATTGTTACGCCTTTGGCACAGACATTGGGCCTGGTTACTCCTCCTCCAGCACCAATCCCCTGGTATGCCCAGGTCATCGAGAGGATTCAACAGTTCGCACGTTACCCACTCACTATACTTCGTAACGGGACGCTCGTACAACTCGTACCTACTCATATCGGGACAATACCTAACGTTCTGCACCCAGCCATTATCCTCCAGATGATGGATTCAATCGCCCCTACGACAACCACTCGGCGTCCATCAATCTTAGGCACTCTCGGGGTCGGTCGTCGTACGACGCAGCCACCTTCAAATGACCTTTTATATGACAATTCGGCGGTACTGACAACAAAAAGACCCCACCAATTGAAGCCACAGTCCCGTCCTCACCCAGCACATACCTCCGAAGACATGATCACAATTCGGTCATTGTTGAACGCGCACAAAAAAATCCCTTTGGTAACGGAGACTACCAGTAATACCAGTAATAGTTCCAATTCTGGAGAGCAGTCCACAGTTTTGCTTATAGCTGAGATGGACGCCGCTGATGAACCTTCGAATGGAATAGCTTTGCCTGGACTCGACAATACAGCCGTGAGAAAGAAACTCAATTCAGAACAACTCGAATAAATGGAGGCTGCAGGCCGACTGCAATTTTTCATCAAGGTTCCTATAGCAAGCTCGTACAGTGAGTTTTTAAAAGTGATCTAAGAATATTCGTAGATAAAATTGGCGTTTCTTATAGTATAGCGGCACTAGAAATAATTATAATAAAATAACGGAAGTGTAGTATAGACTGTCTGAAAAATGACGCAACTCTATGAGGGACCAACTAAAATGGGCCAACTAGGATTGTTTGTTTGTTCTGGTACGTCCTAAGCTTGCAACGTGTACTTGAAAAAAGTAGAAAGATATACACAAAGATGCTTTCAGGTACGGCAATCTACGTTTTATATTTTCAAAGCTGAAATAACAAGTCCATTTAATTGTAAAGCGAACGTAAATACTTTTATTCCAACAACAAGCTCACAGGGAGTGGTAATGTAAAATCAGTTGTGTAAACAAATAAGTAATTAGAATTGCGTATTTCCTAATAGCACTTATAGGATAAAAAAAGTTAGACTGGAAAGGCGCCCATTTTTCTATATTAGAGAATATTAATCCATAGAACCCTCATTCGCAATCTTCAGCCCATGTGGTTTCTTTAGACAGTACCTTTGTTATCTGAGTTGCACGGGGCACACTGATGTCAAAACACATACTGCCTGCACCCAGTGGCTAAACTTCTTCGCTCGTTTGCATAGAGAGAAAAAAAGTCACTTACTTACTCCATTTAGTGCTAAGTTTTCGGACAACGGCGTAAACCACAGAGCATTATAGAAGTTCTGACACTTGCCTATCACTTCGGCGAACAAGTCTAGTGGTTATTTTTATTTGCTTTCCAGTATGGTGAAGGTCGCGTCAATGAGAACGCACAATTTTCACCTAGGGCAGAATGCTGTAGGTAATCCCTTGTCAATTACCATTAGCCTTGAGCGGAATTGGGCGGCTCACAAACCTCGGATGCAAAACGAACGATCTCGTGAAAGCGCTGTGACGGAAACCGCTGACGCTGCCTCACTGATCTGTTATCGTTATGCTCATTTAAATGTGCATATATTTACAGCGATTGGAAATGGTAGCTAAACAGAAAGCAGCCTGTTTAACCAAGCCCTTGCTGTTTCGCATTCGCTTAGCCCTGCTCATATAGCAATATTGCTCCCATCCAGCGCTACATATATGCAATTGTAATGTAAATACTTGAGGATACAGTTCATTTTGTCTACCATAAAAGGGTTTTTTGCAGGAAATCGGCTGTTCTTTTGATCAACAGATATCCATTCAATAAACAGTTGAAAAGAGACAGTTAGATCATATTTGTGTAAGTATTGCAAAAGTGAGATAAAATTTAAGAAAGATATTACATCACGAAGGTTGTATAAATACCATTAGAATAACTAAAAAGCTGCTCCGGATGGCGTTTGTAAATAGCGAAAATAAGTTATATATAAATATATTATTTAAAATGTAAGGGCGGGACTGTGTTTGTTTGTCTATGTTTGCATACTCTCTATCGTAATTTCATCTACCTTCAAGTTTGGTGTAGTTTAGTTAAATGTATATATATATATGTATATATATATATATATATATATATATATATATAAGTTCAATTGATCGTATCAATTTTTTCCGCAATGCAAAACCAAATCACCCGTCTGAATTAGTTACAGCTGTAAATATCACAGACTATTCTTAGCAAATAGATGTATGTTAGCTAATGGCAAGTACGTAAATTACCATTTACAACACCTATTAACCCACATCAAATACTTTTATGAATCCCAATCATTTGCTACAATTTGTTACATAGAAGCTAACTCAATCGAAGAAGGTATGAAGGAATTGGATAAACTATCGCGGGTCCTTCAGGAGCCAATACTGGACGACACGAAGATCCGAGAGATGGTGCGTGTGGACAAGATTCCCATTGACGAAGCCCTCAAAGACCTTTTGGCTGTCATTAAGTTCATGACCGTTGAACACCAACTCACTTTGCAATCGCTGAGGATTGTTTCCGTCGCCCTTGAAAAGGTAGAAGTGGATATCATCTATTTAGCATTTATGTTGCAGACGTACACAATATATTTTATGGCTTATCTGTAGATATTGGTAGAAAACCTTATTGTGGGTATTTTTGTACACATTGTAAGTGTAACTCATAAAGTTTAAAACTCGTCGTAGTTTGCGACTTGAATATATCCGCCCATATTCTTTTATCGCATGCAGGACGTGTATCATTGTTTGTTTTCACTGTTCATGCACTGACAGCTCGCAAAGCGTATGCACTTCGCAGCTCACCCGGATGGAGCCCATACTTCGACAAAGGTCGAAGAAGAGGCAGATACTTCAGTGGAACATCACGAACTGATTCGCCGAGCCATTCTCAGACGGATTCGTAGAAATGCTGCCATTTTCGAAAAGTCGTCGCAAGGTATCCTCGACAAGCTTCGACGACACAGTTGAACCTGCTTAATGTGGCAATAATCCAAACCTACCCATCCATGTTTCTATAACGCAAGGCAAATTCACACCTCGGCTTTAATGTAACTTGAAATGGGTATCGATTTTTTCCTTGCGCTTATATTTTATCGTATTTAGTTGTCGATTGTATTCTCTCTTTTTTTTTTTTTTTTTTTTTCGAAAGCAGGACTGTGTTCTATTTATTTCTATAATAAACACGAGCACGGTATTCTGGCATCCACTGTGCATTTCTTAGATGCACAGCTGTAGCAGAAGCAAACCAAGTGCATGCTTTCGTGTAGCTTATAACTTCATTTTCTCGCAGCAGCTGACGATCCTCTAGTGGAAATGTCTTCTTCTGCTTCCAAAGAAGCTCCTAAAGCTTGGTCACATTCTTCTATTTCATCATCATCCTCCGCATCCTCATCATTCTCTTCTTCAGTTGACCAGGATACTTTACAATCGTCCGACACAGAGCCGTCAAACATTCTCGATGAAGGAATACCTGTTTACTTGACAGACAGTGACAAACCGCGGTCGCGCCGGAAGCGATTTTTCTTTGACTATAGAATGTACTTACCTTGGCTATGGGGCGCTTATTGGGCCGGATATGGATACGGTTATCTTTATCCGTATTACGGAAAAAATTATTACTACTACTACCCCTATTTCTACCACTACCCCTACAGTTATGGTTACTATCCTTATTATTATTATTATTATTATACGCCCGTGACACAGACGACAACAGCTCCCGCGGCGCTTCGTCGACCGCTAAAGAGGGGCAAAAAATAATTTTGCCGTTCTAATGGTTCTCATTTCGTAAAATTGCCGTAGTCATGCGTCTGCCTGTGATAACTTAACACCATGGATTTGCTTGCGAAGTAGGGATAAAACTAAGGGTTACCAACATTTTAACAACGACTATCTGGGAATAATGAAATGTGATTTACTACTATTATTATGTAACACGTTGGTGATAGAATTTGGTGTATTTTTTCTAAAATAAACGACGATTTAGACGTTGACGTTGAACGAAACAGTTTCTTCTCAACGATGAACCTACAAATGAGATAACAGTTAATTAAAACAACGTTAAGCTTTCCTTATTTAATGATGTGCACTATAGGTCGATAGAAGGGCTTGAACCAGAGTGCCCTAAGTTCCTCAGTTGAACTTAGCCGCTGTAGTAACAACTCTAACTATATGTGAATCTCACTTGTACAAGACTAAATGTTTTCCTTACATAAAAACATAAATGTCAGCTAGATAGAAATGTGTAATAAAACAAACAATTAGAACGAGTGCTGAAGATAAAAAATGTTTACAAGATTAGTCAAAAATAGCAAACAAATCAAATACGTATGATCGATTATATGATGACCAATCAGTACGATTAGGCTTTAAAATACACTTAAAACGTACTTAACTAGCATTTTCTTAAAGTTTTCATTTTCTTGAGCGTACGAGAAATAGGCTCAGTTCAGTGGACCGATGAGAACGGATTCTATTTCAAGTTGGTGCTCTAGTTTTTGTTGTGCTTATGCAGATACTCCTGTTTTCTTACTATCCAAGGAGGACAAGTAAAATAAGTCTGACGATCTGTACTTTTTTTTAATGTTATAGAACAAACATATGATTGTTTTTCATATTTACTTATACCATGAAGATTTGATTTCGACTAAAGTTAGCTTCACTTGATTATGCCATTCATAGAATTCGTGACATGCATCTCCTTATTATCCAACCGTTCGCCCATCCAATAACGTCTCTTTGAATCTAATACCCAAAAAGCCTTCCTATTCAGCTTAATCGTTTGTTCCGCGACTATCATCTTTGACACTTCATTAAAAAAATATTTCAAATATTCATTCATTTTTACAGTTTCCATCCAGGATTTATGACCTTTGAACAAATAGCGCAGATATCGAAATTGTAGATGCATTTAGGAGAAAATAATCGTAGTCCTTCTTCAGGGCATATACATGTGCGAACTAACATAAGGATGTAACAAACTTATAAAACAAATAACTTGATAGCAAAGCAAGGCTACTGCATAATACAGAAATGAATGTTTCAGCATTTTGATGTATATTTAACCAGCCAATGTAAGCGGCACTTATTTCTGATGCTGGGTAAGGTAAATGTTTCAAGCATGCCACCGGGAGCCGATCTTAGAGCAGTGTAACGCACAGAGGACACCTTGGCCAAAATGGCCCGTTTGAATAACGTATTGATTAAGATGATTTGATGGTTCCTGAGATGCTTGGTTAGGAAACGTCGCGATTTTCCCCCTCCAAGATTATTAGATTCTTTTTTACGTTAGCATCGCGTTTAAACGTTGACTATGGTCATTTGTGACCACTTGCGGCGTAATTCGCGAAAACCAAATGCAGACTGTTTGAAACAGACCCCTCGTTGTTAGTTTCTGCCTCACAGGGCGTACGCTACCCATAATCCGATACTTATTTCCCTTTATATGACACTAGCAGATCGTCGCGTTCGCGTTTCTTATCGACCAGCGTAACGCAGCGATTGAGTGTTACCCTTTCGCTGTAATGCAATACCAAGATCGTGATCTATGACTCATAGACTAATCTGAGGTGAATAACAGATACCGTCCCACTACATAATCTGCACCGCTATCATAACGCATAAGACAATAAAAGGCTAATCACATTGGCCGTATCGGCACCTATATTTGATATGTATCTGATCTAGCACCCTTCGCTGGCTTATCAAGCGTCATTCAATTGAGACAGCGACCCTTGTTTTACGGAACGCAACGTGTCGAAAATTCGTTAAGCGGTTTAGCTATGCGCGATCATCTTCCGCCCCCTGACGAAAGTAAGTACCAGCGATATCGCATTTTCGTTCGCTACTTCAGCCCTTAGTTATCAATTCAAAAGTACCACCTCTTCGAACTTTGTCAGATGCACATTTCGATATCGGGAAAACCATTCTGATATTGTAGATAATCATGTTGTCGAAGCTGTTTGACAAGAGACTACATTCGTTTTCGTTGCGTTTAATACACGTCGTGCATGATTTTATTTTGGACCGAGCAAATGAATACATTATTATCTTGCAAAGCGCACCTACACTCACTTTTGGCTTCAATCAACACTTGTTTTTGTTCCAGAAACTTCAACTTATGATTAGGTGAACTTTAACGTTTGCTCAGTGGGATAGTAGGTTTCCGATAATTAGTTCACCTGGCCTCGATTCGGATAGGAGATAGAGGATATCCATCGACTTATTATGTACTTTCTTCTTGATGAAAATCCATCGATCACTTGCTATTATTGTACCCGGTCCCATGAATATACTGAACAAACAATTCTCCATCCTGATATAATGGATGAGCATAGCCAAGGGAAATCAAGGAGTCTTTAAATGGCTGGTCGCTTTATGCCACTTGACGAACTGCACCCGTGGATCACTCTGGTACGCGCGCCAGTTTGTATATTCGTGGCTTTTTTTGACGAACTCCCGTACGGCTTTGTAGCGCGAATCTGCCCGCTGCTGATGCTTTTCTATTACTCCGATTTGAAATCGAAACAGGTCGTCAAGTACGCCAGCGTGCAACTTCTGTAGCTCCTCAAGATGTTCACCGCCGAAATGTTGAGGAGGTAATATTGCTGGGAACCACCAATCGGGAACTGTTGTCGACCTTGACGATGCCAAACTTGTCGATTTGGACTTCTTCAGAGTTCGGAGAAACGAGCCCTCTCCCGTTGCTGGTAATGTCCTCCCGTCACTGCAGGTTCGCTTGTGTTGACCCGTGTCTAGGCTTTTCGATCGAATATACTTCGAAGAGGTACTCTTCATTTTGGGAGTGGACTTTTCGAATGTATCGCTGTAATCTTCAGCAGCATTTTTCTCGTGCTTAACTGTTTTGGTCGATACAGTTTCCGTAGAAGTTTTCGTTGTGGTAGATGTTTTATTTGTACTATCACTAGCAAGCTTCGCTGTCGAGCATTTAGCTGACGTATCCTTCTCGCCAAGTCCTTCAATGTCAGGTTTGGATTCGTTTTTCGACGCTGAACTCTCTGTCACAGTAGACGAAGCATTTTTCGTGGAACCTGTTCGAAGCCTTGCCGATTTCACCCGCGGAGATGGGGTTCGCTGGGGTTCTGGAGACGATGACGGAAATGAATGTTGGCAGTTCTTGTGGTACGGGCTTGGCGAACGCCGGATTTGATGGCGTCCCACGTCGGGGCTTTTAGTTTGAGATGACCTGGATTTACTTTCAACACCGGTCTTTTGTCGAGGTGGACTGATGGAAATCGTAGCCGAATCATTTTGTCTTCTCACCAATTGTGGACTTCTAGGGATTTTGCTTGGTATTGTCTGTCGATCGCTAAACGATACCTCTTTTTTACTGTTACTTAATGTTGGTGAAGAAGTGGGACTGCCCGATTTGTTTTCCGCCTGCGATTGTCTTCGCTGTCTCTGACCAATTCCAAGGCCGGCGACCTTGTTCAATAGAGCAGCCGCACGTCCACTTCGTCCAGCAACTAGTACTGAAGAGTCCACTGCATTTGACGATATATTCCCATCTGCTGCCTTACTTTCGTAGATAAAACTATCGGCGCTTTGTGCAGGTTTAGGTATTCTAGATAGTGAGTTAGTACGTTTACGAAGCTCTGTGAGGTAGTTTCGAAGTTCGGATGAATCCGATGAACTTTCAGCCATTTTGACCTGTGCGCTTTTAAAACTAATTGAATAAAGGTTGAGCCTAGCACGCAACTGTACGAAACGAACGTACTCTCAAAAAGTCATATTTTCTCAACAAATATGACCTCATTAACATGTTTTACTCCAACAGGGCTATGGCTAACTATTGTATAGTAGCTCCCTATGCTATGATGTCGATGTGTGAGGACTTCGTAATAATCTATCTCACTCGAAAATGACCAGAAATGACAGACAGCAACTCTCCTGTTGATGGCCTTGTTGCCATGGGCACCCTCCGCTTGCTAGGGCCCATACAGGCCCGCCCCCGTTCTTTAAAAGTAATGGAGTTCTTCCTAGCACGATCTAATAGATACACTGGGTCAGGCATGGCACTCATGCCGCCTTGATGTTGTCAGATATATTGATTTCTATCAGCATTTTCAAGACATGTGCACTGTGTTTTGGTTGTGTGCAGATGCCTTTCATTGACTATTTTCCACTAATATGTGCACCGTTAGTCTTAAATAATGTGTCTTCATGTATATATATACGAATGATCTGATAGCTATGGTGCAAGATAAAATTTCTAAAACTCTTCCGTCTTCAGTACGTTTACTCAATTCTATTGAAACAGGCACAATTGTTTTTTTCTTTTGCGTAACTTTGGGACGAGGCGTTATCGGCGCTCACTTTGGTTTTCGGCGGCATTCATTTCAAACCAGATCAGCCATCCGGCGCGGGACCGTTGTGTCCCCCAAAATGTGCTGCTCCGTCGCCTCTTTCGCTCCGCTTCGCCTGCGTCAACAAACACAGCTGGCCGACGGAAAAAGTAACGGAAGTCGTCGGTAGCGACTGCAAAAGCCCAGACTCCGACAACAAACTCGACCGTGAGCGGGACTGTCGCTCCGACAAAGGAGCTAGCTAGCTAGCTAGCCATACCGTAGGGGAGCAACCATTCAAAAAAGAACAGACGGCATCTGGCAAAAGACACTTATCGCGTCGCTTAATTATTCGCCTCTGTCTTAGTGCGCGAAACAGCGGGGCCTCGCTCACCATGGTTATAAAACCACGGCGCCGTCGCGAACTCGGCATTGGATAAACGGTCGAATCGCCTGCGGTGATGCTTACGATGATGGGCAAGGAAAGTCTGCACAGGCCCGTTTGTACTCGACAGTTGTAAAAATAACAAAAACACAACTACAAGGGCAACGACAAATAGCCATTAAGAAAAAATAACTTTCAAAAGATTTTGGAATGAATTGGAAACAGCTATAGCATCAATCAGACAATAGATACGGATAATAATTTGTTCATGTGCAAAGAATAGATGTATATCAATGAAGATCAACGCATTGGTACTTCCGAAGATCGTCAGAGAAAAGGCCACATGAATTATACACACAGTAGGTGTAACGTCGAGGACAGATGAGAAATTTGCTAGAATCGTCGCAGTTGGCTGTCGCTTGTCAATCGCACACCATCAGTTGCAGAACTGATAGAGAGAGGAAAAATCCGAATCATGATGATGGAGCCCCGTGAGAGCGTCAGCTCGGCGCTTTCCGAGGAGTCGGATTTGGTCGTGGGTACTGGTGCACTCAGGTCTTCTGAGTCCGCTGAATCCGTTGCGAGCCGATTGCAAGCATCATGTAAGTACGCTAGCTGTGGTCGCCAAAGCTGTGAATAAAGATGAGTGCTCTAGAGAAAAGTACTATGTTATCTTATAGGGATAAACGAACTCAGATAATCTCAATAACTAATCTTAAACCGAGCTGTATGTACAGGTTTCGGCACAAACTATGATAGATAGGCGAATGTGTACTGGTATAATTTTTCATTTTAATGAAACTTGCCATGCGTTGGTATACAACCAACGTTTTAAAACAAAATGATATCAATTGTTGATCGACTAACTGTCAATCTATTGAGAAATTGAGTGCATTTGAGTGCACCTAAACGCTTAACGACGACGACTACTTTACACTGACTTAAAAGCCTCTTACGATGACGAAAATTTTGCCAACCAAAAGTCCCTAACCTATTGAGGCGACGCTCTAACTGATGTAACCCCACTTTACAATCCTATAAGTAGGTCTTATTCTATTCATAATACGTTTAAGTCAGTGCTAAGAAAATCAAATAGAGGTGTGATATCTGAAAATTCAGAGATTCGATCTTCTGTGCATCCTGGCAGGGTGCCAGTCTATCAATCTAGAAACGATGGTACATGCACGTTTAGGTTTTTCTATAGCTTGATACAAGTTAATTTAAGTTTTTTGGTCATACAACGAAGCACTTACGCTTGTGTACGTTATGCCGCAACAAAATTCAGACGAACGCGTCCATGTTGTTACTGCCTGTAGGGATTCCCGAAATTTTAGAGAAGAGAAACATGTTGATGCTACCCTCAAACAGTCGTCAGCAAGCAAGGTTAAGCGTAACGCGTCACTTAGTTGGAACCACTATTACGTAAGCGTAATTTAGCGAAAGCTAGCTTTGATTATGAAAAGAACTATATTACAGTACGTGATGACACTCATTTTCGTTTTTAGCTTAACTCATACGACGCTCGTCGTATAGCGGGCAAATTTAGCGGGAAACGTCAAGCATAAAAGAGGTTAGTAGATGTTGGCGCATTATAGTGTGCTAAAATGCGAAGTTGTTACTGGACGCGCCGAACGAGCTATATTATATGATGCGGGAAATTGTCTGTGCCGTTTGGCCCACGTGTGCCAGGGTCACGATGGGAAATAGTCAAATATTTACTGTTAACATTGCCATGCCCAATGCGCGTAGTGCTTCGCGTACGCACAAGCCGGCATATGTTAACTCGTGCATATTTCGTGCCAATTTTGCGGTTAACCGTTATCCAATTCCAAGTCCTTTGCTCGACTTGTCCCGCTCTTGGGCAAAGTCGTACACGAGCAAATGTCCCAAAGCGTCGCCGTTCGTACCACGGGACAGTTGACAGCAGTCAGCTGTGCTGTGAAATTTATTTTAAATCCTATTGTCGTTTATAATAATAGTTGCATTAAAAATGGTGATCAAACAGGCTCATCAATCGTCTTCAAGCATTTACGACGATCCTTTTGAAGTCGAATGTGAGGTTATTTCTAGCTCAGCGTGTTTATCGACTGTTCACCAGAGTCAAGAAGTAGCTGTTTCTACTAACAGAACTCTGTATACCCGTATCGTGAACTTTGTACGAGAGAAAATCGTGACCCGTGAATAAATACAAGAGTATTCATTCACAGAAACACAAGGTCAAAACAAGCTCTTGTACAAGCAATGGTGCCTATTACACAAGCGGAGTTATTTATGATTGAAACGACTTAGACGCCCTGTTATGTTATAGTAGGCCTTTTACACAGTACAAGATTAGTGACCGCCCGTTAGAAGCAATCCAAAACCGATATGATATTTTTGTTATGCGCCAACACAGGCCGAACGCTTCATCTACACAGCAAGCTCTCTAAACTCCGTTTGCCAATGCCCAACCTTGGTAGGGTTTAAGTGTGGACGTTTTTTGTGTATCGTCTTGGGCAGGTATATGGTCAACAAAGACTCGACTATCGACATCCGATTCGACGGAGCGAGGTGCTGGCGCAGACTACGAAAGTCTGGAAGAATATATTCAACTTCGGCGGTGCCAAGAAAAGCAGGACGTTTCGTTTGAGGTGGTCGAGGCAAAAATTGTCTGCGATGAAAAGACAAAGAAATTTGTCATGTACACTCTAGCAATTAAAAGGTTGGTAGACCAGGCTGCTGCAGGTTACGCTTTGTTCTGTGTTAAGTGCTGAGCAAAATTGCCTAGACAACCCAGGTGATATTGGACTTTTCAGTATACACAGACACACACACAGAGACACATATACATATGCTGAAAAATGTAGTTTCGGTTAACTCGAATAAATTTTTTTTGCTTTGAAGAGTAATAATACGTTTCTTGTCATAATTGTATCTTATAATTTTTATTAAGTAGTATTTTCCAATGACGTTGGAATATAGATTAAACTCATTACATTAAATATCGAATATATCGACTGTTCCTTCAGACCAGACAGCGTTGGAAGAGGGGTGGAAACCGACGCGGGTGAGGTAGAAAGAAGGTATTCGGATTTTTTGGCACTTCAGGAAGCGTTGAGAAGGGAACAACCTGAACTTATTGCTAGTATAGCTTTCCCTCGAAAAGCTCTGATGGGTAATTTTACTTCGGAGGTGATCGAAGCGCGCTGCCACGGCTTTGAGTAAGTAAACGAATGCATATTTAATATAAATCCAGTCCATTTCTTTTGTGGTTAGGATTGCTTAGTACGCATCATACACCATTCCTAAAAAAAAAAAAAAAAAAAAAACTAGTTTTAATAACTAAAGTAAGGTATAAGAAAGAAACAGTTTTCTTCAATAATTACAAATCATAATGATGAAGCTATTGTATCCTTTGAAACTGACAGTTTGTTAAGTTTAATGTGATAGTTAATAACGTTTATTTTGATGACGTTCAAATAACAGGGACTTTGTTACCGAAATCTATTTGCACAAGCAACTGCGGCTATCGCCGGTATTTGCCGAGTTCCTGTTTTCGCGAGACGGTCGCCACGGCCACCAACTGATGACGCAAGGTGCTTTCCGAGAAGCGTCTCCAGTACTGCTCAACTGTCACCGTGTCACAGAAAAGCTGTATGGATTGAAGGACCCCGTAGCCTTCATAGTCCTCTGCCTCGTGGTCGCTTGTTTGAACGCATGCGATGATGTCGCACATGCACTCAAGTACGCCGAACTGGCTGTGTCTGCGGTACGAAAGTTTCTCGCTTATGATTACTATTTCTTTTCTATTATCTAGGCACGCTGAACATAAGCCATTAAATATCTAAATTATGCAAATACAATGAATCACTGTTGTACTGGTCTATTCTCGATTTGAGAAGAAAAACAAACTGAAGAAGTCTAGAAAACTCTAGGTGGTTGAAGAAATTAGGCAAACAAAAAATCCGTATGCACATAGTTGCGCTATAAGTACTTGGTTTAAGTGACACTAATACTTTGAAAACCTTTATGTGTGGTGTCAATATTATTATTTTACCGTTAGTAACTGTCATAATTGCCCTTTGTTTTTTTTCAAATAGTGCCCTAACCGTGTCGCATATAAAACTAACGACTATCTGTTTTTTTACCTGTGCTATTATTGTTGATATGATCTTATTACATCTTCGTATCATCTTCTATTCTGTCAGGTGTCTAACCACGAGCACCGCAGCGATATTGCCATTCCACTGTTGATTCTCTCGTTACGACTGTTTTCTACCGCTGGCCGGAGTCGTACACCGGTTGAGAAGGCGCTCCGCCGTTTTGAAGAGCTAGGACAGCCAACAGTGAATTTACCCACGTTACTGGCAGTTGTTCTACGAATCGACATCTCTACTGTGTTTCCTTCACCCCCGAACGGCGGACTTAACCATACACCGTAGCACCGGGCCAGCTACTGGTGCCTGTGGCCGCCAGCTTTGGCCTGATCAGGTCAAAGATGTATGTGGCGATGATAGTGCCGACGATTTTGTTAATGGTGATAAGGGCAAGTCGCTCTTGCCACGCGCCTCCAATAATACTGGCCACCTACCGCATAACAGATTTAGGACACCGCGACGTTGTCGACGTGACTGCTAACGCATACGATTCCTTCATTGTCGTGACCAGCAACGACATACCATCAACAAGGTCACCCGTAACTCTAGCCAGGTATCTGGAAGCAGGCAACGAGATATAATAAAAAGAGCGACGTTGACTTAACCCGATTATCGGGATTTCTAGTCACTAGTTATACTTCTAGTTATACTTGACACATGTAAGTGGTACACACCGAAATAAATTGATCAGGACGTGTACATTAGTTGAAGAGGAAGCCGGCTGAAGGGATCTTGATTCATTGTGAATCCGTACACAGTAGGGTAGCTACTCTACAGGTATCCATAATGAACAGACAGAAATGCAGTAGCTAACCATGAACTTAGGATCGAGGTGGATAGCAAGTCCACGGCTGAGTGAAGGAATATGATAAACACTACTTTTACTAGTAATTAAGCATACAAGACGAAGATAACGGTCATATTGGAAGGTGTGAAAGGCGAACATGCAACGGTGAGCGGATAAGCTTTCCTCAGCACCCCTATATGCGTGTACAATATTTGACCAATCTGCAAGATACGCCGGGTAGCAAACATAATGCTGAAACCATTGCATATTGCATACTGCTGATTTAGCACCAAAAGTAGTAGGGGGTACAGAATAGAACTGAAGGACCCGCAATTTCAGCACTCTGTAGAAAACAACAGCAAAGGTATTCGCTGGCGGCGTAATGTTATGTTGAACACGTTTATGTATCTGTCCAGTACAGCGCTGTGAGGTTTGACGATGTCGCTTTCTGCGGCTCAAATCAATAGCCTCCTTTATTCTGGCTATGATTTAACACACTAAGTAGTTCGTAAAAACGTTTTCGTTGAAAGCGTAATACACCAACTCACCAAATCAAACATGACAAACAAATAAACCAAACTATTAATAACACTGCTACCACTGATACAAACTCAGACTTTTCTGACTATACACATATATACCTGTAGTGGTAGGGGTGTTCCTATAATGAACACTGTCGAGATTTCTGGCTGTATCGAAGATATGTTTTACACAATCATTGAGTGCTGGTACATGCACGACTTATAAACGAGGTTCCAAAACCTCGATTTACCTCGTAGATATACAAACCCACATCCACGTGTGAGACCGTTGACTTCAATAATATGCCCTTTTTCTGTCCAAAAACGTTGACATCGATTGGTTTTCTGAGGATTGTAACGATTAACGACTGACAGCCATGGAGTATATCTATAAAAATACTGCACAGTCACTGAGACGAATATTTTATTGTTTGAGCACGAAATACGGCTATACGAACACAAGGAAAAAGGGCAATTCACCAGGGAGATTCGTAGAAACTAAACCCTCCTGCCACATCCAACAGCATATTATTACGTAATGTTCCAATGAAAGAAGTCACCCCAGGAGTCACTTGCGAAGGATAGTCGCTTTTAGGAGTCTTTCAGGAGCTTACAATCATTAGTCGGACGAAACCCGGAGAGAGGTACACATAGAAAAGATAAAGGCGGTATCAGCCTTTGAGAATGTCCATCTTCGGCATGATAGAAAGGAAACCGTGGAAAATTAAGTTACGTTTGCTGAAGTTTACTTGTCTAAGGCGGCACCGTTTCCCAGACATTCGAGACAATGATTTTAAAACCGTTATGAAGAAACAGCTACAGGTGTATCACGCAAATGTTTCTAATAACAGAGTGGAAAGGACCGAAATAGGTTGAGAGTAGGCAAAATGCTTAAGCAACAATCTCAACTACTATACATATATATATATATATATATATATATATATATATATATATATAACGACAACGAGTTCAAAGGGAGTTGGGTTTACAAGCATTTGAAAAGTTTTTTTTTGGGTACGAAAGGCATTAGGCCAACGTACATGTACGAAGCAATTTTAGAAAGTAAACAAAAACGGCTATTTCGGCTTTGGTTTTTCAAAATCTCTAGTTATAACTGGCTCAACTGTGAAGAAATATAGAAGACGGTTGTTTCGTAGAGTTATCTGGAGCCCTCAACATCTCACCGAACAGTAATAATAGTCCTCTAGTTCGCGCAGATACCTATTTGCGAGAATTTCGTTGTATTCGATATTAACGTTGGTCAATCGTTTTTATTATTGTTTTACTAGGTACTGGACTTAGCTTCGCACTCGGCCATTGAGTCGTAAAGTCATGACTGCAGGTGGCATTGTTTGTCGTTGCCAAATCCTTGTAGGAATCGTGCAGTTTTATGTTAACATATTATATATATATATATATATACACACACGCATTTGAGGCGTACATGGATCTTAGTCGAAAGACGCTGAGATGAGAGAATTACTCAACCGTAACAGTTTTGTGATTGCAATCGTTTTGAGTGATGCATAATGATAGCGGTGATAACAGTGCTGAAGTATGTGCTTATAGCACCCGTGTAGAACCTTATCCAGAGCGTCGACTTGAATTCAGCGAATGAATAGTTGACGCGTTTATGTAGGCCAATTGCATGGATCTGCTAAGAGGTTTTGAAGGATCGAAAAAAGGTGACCGTTAGGGATACAAATATATATATATAAGGGCCACGTTAATCGGCAATTAAGTAGAGAGCGTCAACTAGCGACATCTCGTAAAACACGTTTTTCGAGGACGAAGCTAACAAACGTGCAGGCCCGAGGTCTTTTTGGCCCAAAAACCTCAACTGGATTAAAAATGAGGGCTATGACGAAGGCAGGAGCTTGAAACAGTGAGTTTCATGTTGATCTAAATGTGGTCATGCAGACAGGAGCCTCATTTAACGATAAAGTCAACCTGTTAGAGAAAGGGGAGCACATAGCTCACTATTAGGCACACGAATGCTTTCGACCATAACGCGGATTTGTTATCTAATGTACTTCAGGCAAGCATAATGACAACGCCAGGCCTCCCTAGGCAAAGCTAGAATTATCCAGCTCTAAGGATAATCCTACGAGAATATTTGGACAAATAGTTCGCCGCCTTAGATGGTCACATTACAAATACTACCGAGTTCTTGTGATGCCTCGCAGATACCTAATCTGCATCAGTGAGCCGTAGTCGTTGATTTACACTTGATCCGATCCCACCTGCGGGGGGGGGGGAAGCGGACCAAAAACGAAGTTAATATAAACTACTAATAAAATATCACTGACACGCTTACGATGTCTATCCGAGACAATTTTCAGTACAACGATAATCGGAGATGGAAAAATCAGAGAGATAAACGGGAAAGCAAAAGAGCAAAAAGGGGCTCTTGCACACTGTCTTACTGAGTAGCAATGACAAGTTCGATGATGATATTGGTTTTGATGACGATGGTAAATACATGAAGACGCTAAAAAAGAACGATGTTCATGTACAGAGGCGTATGCTTCAGCGTATTACATATTGTTGCAATATTGATTACCGAAAAAGACAGCGGGATCGACGAAAGAGGTGGCAGCACGGCGAGTAAGCAGACAGTCCAGTGAGCTTGTAATCATCAAAATGTTCCTATTCTATATTAAAGATCGAAAAATAATAAAGGCATATTTTGCTTACTGTTGACTGGCGTTTTGAGTTGACGTATAGATAAGAAATGTACACTGTGTGGCCTCGTACTACGTGAAAGTTATGGCGCAAGCTCTTCTCTCTGTTTACCTATCACTGCAATACGAATCCGCGTTAGGCAGAGTTCATTTTGAAAAGATTTATCTTAATTGGCGAACCCCGCAAGTCAAATACCGATATATTCAGAGACGCTGTTTACCTTTTTTCGAGGTCGCACGATATAATACGGTATCCACTCATTACGGAATTGAGTCAGTAGATCGTCTAGTTGTTTGGATGTGTTATTTAATAATTAGATGATTTTGATTAACAAAACAGGACTGCCAATGAACACGCACCTACCGAGAAGCACAGCGTACTGGAAGCTTACACGCCCCCGATTAGCGTGTCTTTTTCTAACGGAGTTCTCAGATATACAGCAGAAAAGTCTGATTTTGAAGTCACAGGGGTGCCCCAAAAGCTATTTGGTTTTCGTCCAACCATATTTTAGATCTTCATTGTTCATTCTCTAAGCAAAAAGTTTTGATTTAATTTACCTACAGCTGCGCTTGTCGTTAATACCTAATAGCATCCTTCTTCATTGTAGACGCCGCTAGTTCTCATCGTCTAAACAATGTTTCACACAATTAGGGACTTTTTCTGAGACTTCGTTCAGTGCAGATTGATTCAAGGCGTAAAAATATATAGGAAAGCGTCCCAACAAACGCACTGACGAAGCAAGACAGAATGTATAGTTTAAAACGAAAAAAAAAAAACGGCAGCAAAATATTTTTTTAAATTCTAATTAAATTTTATTTATTTAATTTTTTGTAACTACTGCAGCCGAGACACAACACCGAGATCAAACAGAGAGCAGGACATCAGGCCAAACAATAGTAACAGAAAAAGTTCCCACCGAAATCTAATTTCGAAGCGTGAAACGTCTCTTTAGACTTGTGTCTGCCTTCGGCCATAGTGTACATGCACGTGGACAAAGATAAATCCGTTACATGGAAGGTCGTTTGTCTAGAATCATTCCCTTTTTTTTGCTTAGCCAACACATGCCCACTTTATCACCAGTGAACAATACAGCAAATTTAAATAAAATTGATTTGTCTTTCGTCAATGTCGTCTATTCACGCCCGATGAACAATGCAAGGAGAAGTTGTGCCGTGTCGGGGACGGCAGTGCAAAGCGTATCGACAGGAAATCCTCTTTTTAGCGCTACCATTGGCCGACCATCATCGGCTAGTCCACAAGTGTCCTGTGCGATTCAAGGTTATGGTGCGATCGTCTCTGTCCGTAAAGCCGTGTTCGCAGTCTCAATCTGCCCTCTACCGGAGTTCCCCGGCTGCTGTGCTTATGCCTGCCGTTAGCATCGCCATCACCGCGCCACGGCGGACGTTCCTCTTGGTCCCAATTGTCATCGTCGGGTTAATGCTGTCTTATCTTGCCCCCTTCGAGTCCCGCTTCACAACCAGCCCGCTTTTCCATCCAATGCGGCTTGCCCGCCGCTGCTGTCTTGATTCGCTCCGCTTGTAGCGCTGCGCCATCAGTGGCGCAGAGAGAGGGAAGATCTGCCTTTGTGGTGTGCCTACTGCTACAAGAAACAGTGACCGATGGTGGGGACTGTTCCGCGCACTGCTGCGTACCCTCTTCGTTTTCTCGCTTAGCCTTAGACGCAACTATGGGCGCTGGCGTTAAGCGTAGCGTCGTGTTAAGCGCTCAGTTGCGGCCACCACCTCGACTGCTAGCTACTGCTGTTATTGGCGCCGCTGCTGCTGTTGCCGCTTCCTTCCCGCCTCTGCCGCGGCTCCGTCGGCGAGTGATGCTAAGTGGTAAGCGGTAAACAGCAGTGTTCGTTCGCGGTAGCAGCCACATAGGGCAAATACAATAACGAGTGTTAGCAGTCGCTAACGTAGAGTGCAACGTGCAAAGCTAGCGCCGTCATCGTCGCTGCGGTGCGCTGTCCGTCTGCCGTCGGTGGCCGATCGACCGTTGGTGGAGTTGATCGGTGCTGGCTTGCGCACGCTGGGAAGCTCTATTAAGAGGGGACTCGCGACCGTGATTGCGATTAAAACGTGAACAACGGCGATCGAGGAACAGTCGCGTCGTGCCAGCCGCCCCCGTCGCCGTCGACAGCCGTAGCAGATAGACAGAGACAGGCGTCAACAAATTGTTCTGTGCAGTACAGTGATCAGACCCGACACGCATGGGTAGAGCGACAGACAGATAGACCCAGAAAGTGAATTCTACTGGAAAAGAGACGAAAGGCTAACGCAAATGTTTTCGTCCTTTTTTCGGCTGTTCCGTTTTGTGTCGTTGACTCGTCATCATCAGTGTGCCGTTGTCCTGCGGCTTCGCTTGAATGCTAATACTCCGTCAAATGACGAATCTATACCATTGGCGCTGACTGCCAAAAAGGCGAAGAAAATGAAGATAACGCAAGACGATTATGAAGGAAAGCATTGTTTGTTGATCAGTAACTAGCGATCGAGCGAATCTAGGCTAATACAGCGGTCAGCCACAGCTCAGTAGACGGTACTGCTGTTTTGATTGAGTGCTCCCGTGAGTTTATCGGCGAAAAACGCATCAGCATCGTTGATTACTGGTTGGTAAGTGACAGTGTCGTGTGAGCGCCGAGTGGCTACGTGCTGGTCTACGACTGAGTTCATTAGCTCATCCTCCGAGCCTGTCAGGTTTCGCAGTTGCCTAGTTCCGCAGATCCGTCGATCGCGCTGTGGAGTCCGGTACTATCGGTACTGTCCAGCTGGAAGAGGCCAGAAAGAAACAAGAAAGGCAAAAGCCTCACTGGCTATGAAGATAGAATGCCACGATCGTGTCGTATGATCTGTAGAAACACCGAGGGACGGAAATAATGCAAACTTAACAAAATTCGACGCACAACGAACGGCAGGCGACGCCATTCGCTAGTCATAATCGTACAGTCGCTATTCTCGCTCATAGGTCTACCACATACGCACAAAGGCTCCATAATAGTAACGCTGTTTGATAAGTGGGCAACGATGGAGAGATCCCGGTAGCTATTTGATGGCAAAAGGAGCAGCTCAGACGACGAATCAAGAACAACACCGCAAAAATAGAATGCGCCATAACTGTCGGCGTAAAGGGTATGCCACCGTCACTTTTCTCGCTGACTTCGTCGACGATTAGCTCCTCCGTTCGTGAATAGGATAAACAGAGTCTCTAACAAAGTCCAGTGAATTCTTAGCCATCAGCAACAATTAGCCCCTCCGAAATACATGAGCTTGCAATTTCGAGAAGATCATACGAATTGGTTGGTGCTGTGATCGTGATGAGTTTTAACAGAAACTTACTGGTACAACTAGATAATAGTATTCTAATGCTAGCACTAGCTTCGCTGATGCGATGCATAAAGCCTTGACGTATATAGAAGTTGGTAATTGTGGTACAAAGTAACAAATAAGAAATTTGTTGACTTTCGTAGTAACAGACAGCCAATTTCTGTTTGCTGATCGAGCTAAGGCGTTCTCGGAAAGAACAGAGATTTATTTATGTTTACCTTCGCCACATTTGTACGGCACATACGTATGTGTTCGTAATAATTATTACGCTAATTGTTCCTATCGTCCGATCTGCATTTAACATCTAAACATAAAATTTCAACAGCGGCTCAGTCGTCGTATGGCGTTGTGCGCGTCGTCCAGTCAGTGCGGGACAGGCCTGCGTTCTGTTGTCGTACTCAATGTGATTCTCACTAAGAACGACGGTGCTCCACATCGGGGGGTCTAAGCTCACTACAGAGAGCAGTGCTTAACGGTGATAAACTAGTCTGTTGCTCGTTAACTCAACGTTGCGACATTCGCGGATCTGCCGTCAATATTTGCCGTCTTTATCGTGTGTCCTTCCTTTGCCACATATGAAATCTCTGAACAAAAGCAAATCTGCTATTAAACTCTACGCGCCCTTCTCAACTGTGTCATCGTCAGCTCGACTCCGAAAACGCATTGCCAAAAAAAATGGGTTCGCATGCTGCCAGCACATCTACGACCAGCCTCTCTATTTATTTACCTTACTATAGAATAGTTTTCACTGGTGAGGTGTAGCGGCGTTCATTAAGTAATGATAAAAGTTGTTATCCGTTTTGCGGTATTAGGTGAAGTGGTCTGACTGGACAACCGATCGGATTGGGCTGTTTGTTCGAAGGTAGGCTTTCGTGGTCATAGCAAGCAGGGTAACGGATACTACCGGAAGATTACCGCGAAAACTCCATAGATTGGTTCGTTCGTTAACCTAACCGCTGGCCGCTGCGTTCCCCGACATTAACACTAGCTAGCGCCATACGAACGGAGGCATAAGCATGTTGCCATCGCACCACTGCGGTACGAACAGCGTCATTATAAGCACTGCTGTGGTAAGGCGCCGCAGCAGCGTCGAACACCGCGATCAAACTATCGGCAGCAGCAGCCGCCGCCGCCGCCGGTAAAAGACAGTAAACAGCTGCAATCGAATTTAGCTCTAAGAAAACGTTGACAGCGACGGTAACAACAACGTAAGGGGACGACTAGCAAAGCCGTTCGAAAAGAAATGTATACCACAGAAAGGGTCAAGCGAGCGAGACAGTTTAATAAGCTGTCCCCTTCTTCGCTTATAATCTAGCCAACTAGCAAGACCCGTTCCGCTATCGGCGAACCGGATGCACTAACGTAGGATTTGTACGCTAATAAAGAATCACACGAAGTTACGTGGACGTGAAGTTCATTGAAGTGAAACAGGCCATCGTTCAGGAAAAACAGACAAACATAGAGACGGCAACCATGGAACTAAGAAGAGCATAATTGAAGAAACAATCGCGGGTAAAGGTACTCTCCATGGTATATATGGGCCATTCGACAGAAGAGCAGTGTCTGAACAGCACAAATTCAAATCGAACTGCGAGCGGCTTTCTAGCAAGTCTATCCGAAAGCACGTTGTGGGCGATTTTCGACAAAATAGAAAGAGATACAATTTGTTCCCAGTGTGAAACGCATGCTGACTAAGGAGGCCATGTTATTCCACGACATTCGCCTCATAACGGAATCGATCGCTGGTGAGGTGTTGCGATTATTGCAACAGCCTTGTTATCAGAATCGTCATCAGACATCGGGGAATTTTCTCTGCAGCGAGCGGAGCTGATACTCAATAGCAGTAGTAGACGGCTTCTCGGTGCTGTTGAAAATCCCTTATCTGGATAAGTGGCTATATAAAAGTGCAGAGGGTAATCGCGGTTGAGGCAACTCGGAAACAACTGCTACAGTAACAGCTTCAGCTAACCAAGATCATCAGCGACCTTGCCCTCAAATGATGGCGTGCTCGCTCGTCGTTATTGACCCTCATAGCAGTGAGTAATCTGCATGACGACAGCAACAGCAACAGTAACAGAGATTTTGTCTTACAGAAACAAAATCGTAACCGCTATCGGTGGCATCAATGCGCTTGCTATAGCTGAACGTGATTGCAATATTTTTGGTAAACAGCAGCGTCCTCCGTACAACGAGGCAACTAGAACAATGTCGGTGACAAACTGACACAAAGGGATCAAAAAGCAAAAAATGAAACGCAAGCCACAGTGTTGGCATCGTTAGGTTGTTAATAATTGTTGCCATTGTTGTCGGTGGCCTGGCCGTCAGCTCCGGCAGATGTCGGCGGGAGGTTTCCTATCGTCATCGGGACGCGTAAATATCCACCTCGTCGTCTGCAAATACATGTGTTTTTCACGAACCCGCGATGCGCTCTGATCTCACAAATAGTCCTATGTGAATCCCATCCTTCCTAAATCTCTTTTACCCTTTATGTTCAAAGCTGCTACAGCAACTGCCGCAGGTGCGATCCGCGCAGAAGGAATTTGTTCCGGTGTGGAATAAGAAGATCAGCAGCGGCTCACTATCATCTAATCAACTTCTGGAACGAAATTCGGCTTGGGGATCGTGGAACTTCCACGACGGTACGACGAAAACAGGAGAATAGACAGAGTCGTCAGTAGCCACCGTTATTGGCGGTGTGTTTTGTGTTATGTTGATGTTGTCCTAGGCGAAATTACGAGGTTACGGCACATCGTGAATACTCTCGACAGTCTAATATTCTCGTCAAGGTCGTTGTGATCGTGTAGTTAAGATATTATTGAGTTGTAATGGAGGCCGAATTGAGCGTCTGCAATGTCGACGTGCCTCTACTGAAGCGCTGTCTTCAGAGGTTGCTCGTTCTGTTCGATTGTCTCTCACAGATCGAGGATGAGCACGATGGCACACTTCGGCTACGTTTATGGACCCACCATAAGAAGCAGGATTCGCTGAAAAACGCGCAGGTAAGAATTTTTTTTTTTGAAGGATTTCCATATTCGTTTGCAAATTTGAGTATATTTAGTATGTATAGAAAGGACTAATGTCAATGGGATGTATTGTTACAGCTATTTCTACCGAAGCCAGGAACCTTTGATATCCATAGGAAATATAGCCAGTCACCAACTAGTTGTTTATTCAGTAAGTAATTGCTTACCAATGGTCAGCTACAAATGAAATAAATACAAGTAAAAGGTCTTGATACAAACTGACGTCAAGAACATGCTGAATAATGGCAACATTCGTACGCGCCTATTCCGCTTACAAAGTGGAGAGCTTGCTTCCATCAGCAGTAAGTAATGAAATCAGCTCAAAAGAAGAGAAATCGATGAGGTATGGGTACCCCTATTTCCTCAATTTGCTGCCCTTTGAAAAGACAATGAGAATTCGGTGTAGCGTTCAAGTTTAGGTTTGTTTTCGGGTTCGTGCTGTATAAGTACACCTAATAAATGTGGTTGCCATTATTATTAATTAATGATAATTAATTAGTTCGTTAAATATTCTATTAGTGCCGCGCAAAACTATGTTTGATAAGTTGGCAAAAATTAGACGTGCCGTAATGCGCCATACTCGGGTACAGTGATCTGGTATATAGGTCTGGGCGTCAGCAGATTGGCGTAGAGGCTTCACTACCTCCTTCTTTCGTTATACGTCATTACTATTTCGTGCTATACTGGATTCTTTATACCGTTCTGTTTATCCGTCAAATGCGCTTTATGAAGAATTAGCTCTAGGCATGTATTGCTCATGTCACTACCATTTACGTGGAAGTTAGCGACTTCTTCTAATATAGATGAATACATATGTTCTATTACACAATTGTAGGAATCGTTGTTAGTTGCTAGCGTTCTTATTAGTCATAGTGGATGAGTTGAGTTTTCATTTTTGCTAAAATTGTATGTAATTTTTCATTTTTCATTGTCGAGTGCATGAAAAGCAGCGTATCTCTAATATTTTCATTAGAAAATAATCAGTATCATGCTCTCGAATTTACCTGAATAGCATGATGGCCTAATACAGAAGGCAAACGATATATGCAACGTTTACTTCGTTGCTGAAGGCTTTCTGTACTTCACAAGAAACTGTGCCCGTCCAAAATTAGCTGAAGTGCGCTGTTACTGTTACAGCTAATCAACTTCTATTTCTTACGACTGCCGTAGTGTTTTGTCGTCCGAGCGCACGCGTCTATAGATGCACTGGCTGACAGAACGTTCCCAACGGTACAGTCATAGGTTTGTCCGAATGAATGTGATGACCGATCCGGAGGACAGCTAGCGATCTGCAACAACGGCTATCCTTTTTCAGTTGACCTTTTTCTCGTAGCGGACTCAACGGGAAACGTGCGCAAAATTCTATATATATATATATATATATATATATATATATATATATATATAAAGATTACACAAATACACGGTAACAATCTATCATAACAGGAATAATGCTTATCTGTGTATGGGTTAAGGGGTTTCTATCTAGCCAACAGGGAGCGTTCCAGAAATATCGAAGCATCAGAAACGCTGATCTATGTTGACGTTCTATTTGATTTTATTAGCAGTGAATAAATGTGTTCGCTAAATAAATTAATCTCAAAAAGAAATATTAATGGAGTAGAGAACTATTTTACAACGCTTTATGACGATGAGCTGGCGTGAAACCAGTGCCCGCATTCAGTGGCGAACGCGAACAATTTATGCACGAATCAGGCACGAACCCGTTGGTTGTATTTCAGTGCACGGGAGTTTTCTCAGGCTGATATTAGATCGCTAGTTAACGAGCTTTTCATGTATATCTATAAATTGCATGGGTCCCATTAAAAAGTCCTCTCATCACACAGTGTACATACGTAGACACGTGTGGCGTGAGCAGTTAGCACCACCACCATAACAGTCACGTCGATCCTGTTCTTGCACAGACCACAGTATCTATCTAAAAATTAACCCTTTTAAATTGAACCCGTTATGGACCCTTATGGAAATTGCAAATGTTTTCAGCTAATCTGCGTGCTTTATTTTCTTTCGCCTTTGTCCCGTATTGCAGAAGGTACAATTCCAAGCTAACTTCTGTCTGCTTGATTGCTAATTAATTCTTCCAGTTGTATCTCTCCGAGGACTTAATAAGACGAAAGCGCGCGTTAAGCTATTTCACTATGGGGAAGAGTTAGTTTCAGCTCTGGGGAAGAAATTCTGTAGTGCTATATAATACGTAAGCCACGATAGATCAATGTCCTTATTCTAAACACCGGTTTCCTGCCTTTGCTAAAGAAGTAATGAAATAACAGAGGAACAACAATTATTAATACGCCAGAGAGAAAAAGGCTTGTGCTTCTGAAACTTGCCTGCAAAACTCAATAAAATTTGTGCCTTTATCATTTCCAATAGAAAAGTTCAGGCGGCGTGTTCAACCTGTTGTTTTTTTGTGAGAGAACGAACGTTTTTAGTCGCAGGTTGTCAAGGATATTATTCATTGAATTATCGGCACTCTACATTAGTCGCAAAAAAAATATTGAACATTGCAGTCTAGATGCTGTTTTTATTGCTTAACTTACCCAGATGGAACAAGTGGCACTGGGTAAGAATAGCTAGGACATTGATAAGTTAGTGCCTCTTTGGTTTGCTTCAACAGGCGGACTTCTTAGTCGCGTGAAGACTTCTCATGGAATAGTGCTATTACCTCGATGACTTTTTCATTATTGATCCCTATTCCGTGAATTAGTTACCATATTGAAATTGCGCAGAAAAAGACACTAGATATGTAGGTGTCAGAAAGGCAGTAATAGGTCGGTACATTGCAATAGTTCGGAGCATAAATCCAAGTAAAAAAAAATACTCCGCTGCGTTAACTATTAGAACTGCAACATTTTTTAGGGTAGAAGTTGTAATAACAGTTGTAACATAATACGGATCGTTTGGCTGACTTGTATGCGACGGCTAAATATTTTGATTATAGCGTTTGTAACTGCCGTTTGACATCGCTTCTAATGGCTAGAACAAAAGACAAATGCTGTGTCTCCACCCTCCATTTTGAACCTAGATCTACCCACGTGTGATTTAATTAAGTGAATACAACTGTTCTCAGCAAGCTATTACGAGCGCCCTACGAATGCTCCAAAAACAAATACCCTTAGCACGCATAAGATGAGTCTTTAAATATTACATCGAATATCCATATGTACTGTGTATTTAGTCTCGAGACTAAATGACGCTAGCTACCGGTGAAAAAGCGCGCCTAAATTTAATAATTTTCACTGGAGACACGTAACATGTTTAATCCCAGCCCAGAAAGAAAACCAAAAGTTATTATCGGCGATATTACATTTTCGAAATTATTTTTCTGAATGCGTGTCTATGAAATGGAAACAAATGAATCCGCCCTATCAGTGCTGTAGGTTTTTATATTTTCGGTTACACCTTTTCCCTCTATTTCGATATATGCGTGAATAAAGGCGTACGGGCATATTCGTAGTGTTCTACTCGAGATTTTATGATATTTTACGAAATTAGTGTCGATGCGTTAATTGATAGCAAACATCGCGCTCTCTCATCGTACTGGACAGGCAACTAAGGTACTAGATAGTCGTGTTAGTTTTTTAAAATGTAATGAAATGTTCTTAAAGAATAAACTCATAATAATAATAACTTAAGAAAAACAAGAATAAAAACTAGAGTTAAGCACCCTAGTACTCTCAAAAATAAACTAGTACTAAATCTGTGTGAAATTGAGTTTAAATGGCGGAATTTTAAATCTTATCACGATAAAAGAGCAATTAGCTTCTGCTTCAAATAATCTTCCCGACGCTTGATCTAGACAATAGTACCTCAGTCTGCCGGCGTTTACATTTTCTCTCTCTTTTTTTTTTTTTTTTCTGTTCCAATTTACAACAGTGAGTTTGTTATAATTGTTCCTTGCCCTGTGTTCTAGTGGTTCTTCGCCTCGCTATCGGGAGTCCGTCCCTCTCTATGCCGGCCGCCGCCAGCACTGACCCATCTCTTCGAGCACGTAAATACTACAAATTACTAGCTAGCTCACCTAATGACGAAATGAAAGCGACGCCTGAGGATGATGTTCATGCTGGTGATGCATCCGGGTTGAACTGTCTCGTATGGTTTAACCTTTAGCTAGTATAACGTTCATTTGGACTCGCTCGAACATTGACAGCTGATTGACTGGCTCGACGATAAGCTAGATCGTAAGATCAAGCGTAACGTCGCAAAAACAACGGCTATAGCACGTTTTAGTTTACTTTTCTGTTTAGCATTAATTGAAAAATGATGGCAGTCAGTAGATTACTATGTACGTGGACGTAGCTTGTGCATGCGGTGCGAAATACCCTGAGTAATGCATCTCCTCCTATTGTACATATATGCACATATATTTATGCGTCACAGAGGCTGGTCTGTGATAAGTGTCAAGCGGAGAAAAACTCTATACATAGACTATTTAGAACCATAAAGTGAAAGTGGTTTTTTGTCGGTAAGACTTTTATGAATTGCATCGTATAGCCGTCGATCAGTTCAGCCACTGTCTCTGCACACCGGCCTGTAAGATTTTACGGCCCCACTTCTCCAATGGTAGACTAGTACCGCTTTTAGCAATTGTAAGAACGTTAGCTTGATTATTACAGACATTAAATGGCTTCTGAGAAGTTCTGTAATTTTGTGTTGAACGAATCATCAGTAGCCAGAACGCATTCCTCGTAGCGCAAATGTTATCATTATTATTGTTATATAGCATAGCAATACGATGTGCGCGATACCACACTGATCACACTTGCCGTTGTCTATCGGCAAAAGTTGACTACGTTTTATGAAACTGCACAGTAAAATCAAGAGATACACGGAAAAATAATGCATGTATCAAGTTATAAATACCCTGTAAAGTTAAACCCAACTGTGGACCTCTTCTAACTAGCCCTAGATTATAAATAATGGTTTTTCAATCCAATGAAACAAACTGAACAATACAAACACCAATAACAGATACTTTCCATGTCTATTGTACATTGTAGACACAATCCATAATTTATCCGAGTAATAGATCGGGCCCAATATCCAGCACCTCAATTACACTAAAATTAAATGGGAGGGATTTAAAGATTGTTTTGATTTGACCACGTCCGTAAGACGAGAGGCTCTTCCTTCGTGTTCCTTACCCCTTGCGGTCTACTTGAGTTATAGTGCGACTCCTGAAGACAAGGAGGCTTAGCCTTGTGGCCGTCGGTCGTAATTGTCGGACCCGGACACAGTCACGATCTACGATCGGAGGACATTATCGTTAAGCGATGTTACGCTTGTAACGATTTAAAAAAACGAGTTTCTCTTGCCGTACCTTTACCAATCTCATCTACAAGCTTGCCAAAGCCATATAAAATCGTACAAGGCGAGCAGAGAAGCTCGAATCTCGAAGCGGGTTATCGTTAAACGCGTGTCGTTTCAACTGTAATTCGATTTAGTGTAACTACCAAGACGGTCTATGTTGTTCTGTGCGGCGCAGTGACTTAGCCGTTGCCCTTAATGCCCGCTGTGGATAGTATCGTTTAGCATGTTCGGTACGATAGTCTCGGAATATACTGAAGGAAAGTGAACCCTAACGAACGACGTTTAATTGACTGCGCACTATCGTATGAACCGGCAACCTTCGTTGGCGTGCGGTGCTTGTCGTGCCCATAATCGACTGAACGAACGGACAGGCCAAGCTCCTGTTCTCCATGAATATGGGAATTTTCTTGTTATTGTTATTATTATCACGCTCACGGTGATGGGTCTGTAATTCACCTCGCTATACTTTTTCGCCCCTCAACCATCTCCCTCAAAAATTCTCCGCCCCTCCTTCCCCACCGCACAGTCAGCCACATCCGGCTTAGCCCGGCATTTCCTCCTCCTCTTCCTCTATTTTTCTGCGCTTCTTCAATCTTCGGGGGGAGTCGCTGCCAGTACTGCTACTTCTCCTGCACCGACGGGTGTTGTGAGTCCAGGCAACACCGCACACATATTACAAACAAACAGACGTACACATACAGGCACTCGGGCTGCATCACTGAAGCGAAGACGAGAGCACACAAAATGAGGACTACCAGTACAAGTACCAGCACATCGCTGCTGCAGCCACAGTTATCATCGTCAACATGGCCAGTTTCGCTCTGAGGATACCATCATACCGTCGAATGACGAACAGTCGAAATCGTACGGAGGGCCACGGTGAACGGTGAGCCGGCTCACCGCGTCTTACCCGCGCAGAAGCGCCGATCCTCGCCCCTGCTGTAACCCCACCAGCCGTTGCTCTCTCTGGCCGTCGATCATTGCCGCTGTCTTCGGTAAGCCGAACACACCAACGAATAAACGAGCGAACAAGGAAATTGGCGTTTTTAGTGGCATTTCGACCGATTTGGTCTTCGACGGGTTCAGCAAAAAGTTGTCGCCTACCTCGCTGCCTTACCGATCGACTCGGCCCACCAGCTCCGCCTGTTTTGGGTCTGATGGCCGAACAAGCTCACGGAGTAAGTGAGCACTGAGCTGGCTCGGAGGCAGCGTTACAAGCAGCCGGGTAGCGTACGAACAGAGAAGGCCGGAGAAGCCGTCGTTCTATCGCTATCTCCGCCAGCGTCTGATGCTGCTGTCGCCGGCACTTGCACGCATATGTACTTATGACTTCGGCTGACTACTGCGCTGTCGTGTCCAAGCCTTCGTGGTCGCCGGCTTTCCTCTTCGGCCGAACTGGCTTTTTTCATCTCATCGAGTCTCTATCCAATGCCGATGATCGTTTTTGGCGAAGAACAGACGCGAACGTCTGGCCAAGAAGAAGACGATTTGCGCTCGCGTCCTTCTACTCGCCGGCCAAAGGCAGCAGCAACGTCTTGAAAACCGACAACGACAAGCCGCATCAGTCGGAGGGAACACCATCAGACACACCGGCCGTGCTCTTCCCAGTGATGTTAGTCGCTCTTGCATTTCGCCGTAGAAACATGCAGAAAAAAAGCAAATGCATTTTTAACAGCGTTTCGGCCGCAACTAACGAGTTACAGAAGCCGAATGGCAGTTATAGTGAATGTGTGTGCCAGTGTTGCATTGCGGTCCTATGTTTTGCGTTAGTTCTGTTGCCGTGAACTCTGCTGAGGGCCAGTCATAACGATGCGCCTTGTACCGATGCATTTTCAGCTGGAAGCAAATAATAATCGCTCAAGGAGATACTGAACAGAATACGTAATTTTAGTGCTTTGTAGCTTCGAAATATTAGCAACAAAAAAAAAGGTTGGTTCAAGTGCTGTCATCAAGTTTTCATAGGGCACTTTCTCTACGTCGTCATTTCATTTTTCCAAAGTTTCATACATACTACTGCTTTTGGACAAACACACACCCTATGAACCAGTTAAATATCGAGGTGGCAGCGGCTTATATCGCGAAACAGTCAATTGAACCAGCGGAAACCCAGCCCATCTGCATGTACCGGCAGAATCAGTCGTTGTGATATTCATTTACTTAGCACTCCAATACCATCGAGACCTCATCTTTCTCTCACTTGTAGGGTAGACCGAAAACAGGGTATTTCAGTGCAAGTTTGTTTTCATACATCAGGCCATAGATCGGCCAAATTAGGGAAGAACGATGGGACCGATTCGTTGAAATCGACGTTCGAAATAGGTTCGTGTGCGATCGCTTCACTGTGCGTTGTTTTCTTCATCATCGTTAATCATGGCATTGTTCTTGGTTTGAAAAAAGTGCATACGCATGCAAACTGACATGAAGACATCGTTAGGACAGGAACAGCTGAGCTCCTCGAGGTGAATTAAAACCTCAAGTTGTCTCCAGTTAATGAGATGACCAAGCAGAAAAATTCAGCCCTTGTTTTTCAAATCATGTTGTTAGTTTACTTTACCTGTCAGTGTGTATCCTTGATTCTCATTCGTTACAAATCTTGCTTCAGTAGGTCGTCAGTCTTTTGCAACAATGGTGCTCACGTATACTCTTTTTGCTGAGAATCCTTCCTGGGTCGAGCCTTGACCAGGCGTGTCTTACAATTCCGGCTCTCAGGACTCCTAAAACTTTTATTGCTACGGAGCAGCCATAGGGTGGGCGGTCAGCCTCGTTGCCACGCATCCTACACATGTGTCTCTCGACAATTCTTGTATTTGTAGAATTTAGCCTCGGTTAGGAGAAATTTCTATCTTTGTTAGCCCTTTAACTGACTAATGTCTCAAGTCGTGCCCTCCGTTCCCGCAAGTACATTATCATGTGCTCTATACCATGCACTTTCGGTAGATTTCAAGTTACTCCCTCGCCTTTCCTCTATCGTTAACCCTGTTTTCATGCTAGGAAAACGGCTTTTCAGCAGATTTTCCGCCCGAACATAAAGTCCTCCCTTCAGAAATTTGCAAAAAGTAAGATCTCTCTCAAAAGGGTTTGCACGAAGTCAATTTAAACATGCGACGTAATAATGCTAATCTCATTACTAGTATTTCCTGTCGTTAGGATAACTATTTTCTCGTAATATAAGTAAATAGGCTTCGTGCATTTTCAGTGAATAATTGGGTTTGCTAAAAAACCGACCGTGTCCAAGGAAGTCAACGAAGCTTGAGTCTGTGTGTCCTCTTTGGCCATCAGTTTGTAAGATCTACTGTTTTTTTTTCTTAAGCAATACATTGTGTTTGGATAGCATGACATTTTTTGTGGACGCGCACTCTGTTATTGAACGGGCTTTCTTGCAAAGTGCAACTAACGCGTACTATTTTTAGCTATTCTTTACCCTTTTAGGTTTTATTTCCTAATGCATAGGTTGACTTACTTTTAGTATTTCTACCAAGACTATAACCTCCCAGAATTGAACACCCTCGGGGGCTCACAATGTGCTGAGCGCCAATTGGACAGAGCATGAGTGAACAGCGCGACGGTATAAACATTGATCGAACGAAAGAGGCGTATCTGAAGTGATGCATTTGGAAACCCCTGCTTGGTAAAGGTTTAGATTTGACATATTGAATGGACAGATGGCCGCAACCCTTAAGGCATTTTATAACGGCCCTTTTTGCATAAACATATCTATTTCTGTTCTCCGGTTATTAACCAAACCCCATTGGCTATGTTCTCTTATTCATGCAAGCGCGATATTAATTAAATGCACCTTCTAAATAAGAAATCAATAAAAATTTAGCTAATTAACTAGTTAATTAGTTAACTTTTCTAAGAACTAAGGGGCTAATATGGTAATTTACAAATTTGGCGTTTGCTCACCGGAATCCCCTATCAAAATGTTGTCTTCGGAGAGATGAATCAGACTAATCGGTCTGTTCTAATTAATTAGTTACGCGGGCGGTCTAGTCAAATCTGAGCCGCTTTTTGCGATCTTTAGGAATATGCCAGGGATTTCGTTGTGATACCCCTTCATTTCGTATCAGCCGTCGTAACTAACGTGCATCTTCATATTGTGTTCTCTCTCTGTTTCGTGTTATTCTGTCCATACTCATCGAATCTTTCTTTTTTGACACAATTTCAGGAGTTCTTACTATCAGTGATATCGGAAAACCCAGCTTCGGAACGTAGCTATATTGTGACATCATTGGACCGTCTTAACCAACTGTATATTGTGCGAGGCGAAATTGAACGGGATGCTTGCGTTATAGTGAGTGCCTGTGAAAACGAACTGACGGCCAACGGTCCACTAGCTAATGTTCTAAGAGCCATGCGGCTAGTCGAAGAACTTCTCTGCACCAAACATGGAAACCAGATGCTCGAAAACTTAGTGCTCCGCAGCGGCTCAAAGCCGCCGATAACCTCGGATCCTTTCTTATCTGAAGCGACCGGACCTGGCCCAATGATCGGTGGCTCCGACGGTAGAAGGGATGGACGCGTCACTCGTCGCGTCGAGAGTGAAGACTCGTCGTATGATTCGGATACAGAGAGCGGGTTAGGTCCCGGCACCCGATCTCAGAGCTCCCAGGGTGCTTCACATGGAGCGCTAAGTCCCGGCATGGCCACAGCACCAAACAACGTTCAACAGCTCCACAAACATGACGATGTCTCTCGAACAGTGTCCGACACACTCGGGGCCGAATTCGCTGAGTATATCAGCACGCAAAAGGTCGAACTCAAGGCAGTTCTAGCCGATCCTGGCTATCAAGCAAGGCTTGAGTTCGCTTTAAAGTTAGGCTACACAGAAGCGCAGGTACAAACTGCTCTACAGAAGTTGGGCCTGAATGCGGCAAATAATGAGTTACTCGCCGAGTTGATTAAACTATCCTCCAGCGTGTCCAAAGATGACCAAACGCCAGTAGCGCCAATCGCAGGAGGCGATCAGCCTGGTGGAGTAGCTGGCAGCGCCAGTAGCGGTGGCGAATTACGGCCTATCGTAATCGATGGCTCCAATGTTGCGATGAGCCATGGGAACAAGGACGTGTTCTCTTGTCGGGGCATTCGAATTTGCGTAGACTGGTTCCGCGCCCGGGGTCACACCGAGTTGACGGTGTTTGTGCCCAGCTGGCGCAAAGAGTCGGCTAGGCCGAACACACCTATTGCCGACCAAGAGATCCTTTTACAGCTAGAACGAGAAAAGCTGCTAGTGTTCACGCCGTCACGAAATGTAGGCGGGAAGCGTGTTGTCTGCTATGAGGACCGGTATATTCTAAATCTGGCGACTGAGAATGACGGAATCGTTGTCTCGAACGACAACTACCGAGACCTCGTTCTAGAGAAAGCGGAATTTAAGCGAGTGGTCGAAGAGCGCTTGCTTATGTACTCGTTTGTGAACGATCGATTCATGCCCCCAGATGACCCACTCGGTCGGCAGGGACCAACTCTCGACCAGTTTCTACGTAAGCCTTCCGTCGCACCCCAACAGACTGTACCCCCAATTTGTCCGTACGCAAAAAAGTGCACTTACGGCAATAAGTGTAAATACTACCACCCTGAAAGGGGAAATATGCCGCAGAAGTCAATTACCGATCGGTTAGCGGAACAGTGGAAAATAATGCAGGAAGGAAAGGCGCGTAACCTTCACATGGGTTAGTGTTCGTTTAATTAATAATCAAGACTATTATTTTTATTTTACATATGTTTATTAGATTTTTAGTAGTATTATATACACATAATCATTTAGAGGATACCAATGTAAATACATATGGTGAATAATGTAATTATAGATTTGTAGCTATGTAATTCGCACGAAGCAGTGCACATAACTGAGATGATCTTACAAGGTAAAAACGATTCAGACTTAATGTTGTCATTTAGTCACACAGTATTGGAAAAATTTCTAATTTCGTTTATATTTGTTTAGACAAGAACGTTTTGAAAAAATTGTATAAAACTATTAGCTTGTTTAACGAGCTAGACTTTTAGGTAGATCTCCTTTAATCTAAAAGTAATCATTTTTTTTTTTCATTATATTGAAGAAACTGTTCGTGAAACGTATGCCGCATTGCTCTATTTGTCCGCAGGAGAAATATGTTAAGAAGAAGCGGAGCTATTATCTTTTACATTTATAACAAATGATTCATTTTCTGAAAGAAGATCAAATCTGTATAGTCGAAAAGGCAGTCGTCCAGTCCTTCCGATTCCCATGTTGAAGAGCACGTCGTAACGCCCAACGCTAATCAAAACAAACTTTTTTCCAACAGGTGGCAACGAACTCACGCGAACTCGTAGTGTTCCCGTCACGTCTGCCGGCGATCTTTCAGTCCCAGCTGCTAACAACAGCGGAGCCAGGAAAAAACAGCTAAGTCGAACTCGTTCTGCGGCCCCACCACAAAGACCATTAACGCATGACGACTTCGGTACACCTACCATTGGCTCTGGTGCAACAGGTGGCCTCGGAGAACCTCGAAGTCGACCAAAAGATGACTTTGCCATCTGGCAAGCCTTCGTAGATAGCTTGCCGTCAACGCCGTTATCCCGTTACTCGAGTTGGTCGAATCTGCCACCACCGAACAAAACAGCGCATGTCGGCGAGTCTGGCCACCTGACACTTGCTAAGAAATTGTCCGACCCTTCTGAATCACACCAAGACGTGAATATTAGCTCGCTTAGCTCTGCGGGATTGGGAGCTACCTCAGTAGTACCGAGCGATACCGGCAACAACCTGCACAAAAAACTGCAGCGCCAATTAACGCTCAATCCGACCTGTGATGATCGGCTAGCCCAAATGCGAATGGCAAATGGTCCTGCAGGCATAGGCCAGCCATCAGGCCAGTCAATAGGTGGAAGCGGTGGTGGACCTCCAGGCGGACCGCGAACAACTGCGTCGCATCAAAACGTCTCTCGGCTTAGCTCCGATGGATCCTCATCGGCATTTCGGGGAGCGCATGGAGAGACGGGAAACAGTAGCACGTTTAGCGACGGTGGCTGGCAAGTCGGATTACTTTCCGGCCAGAACTCAACATCGGACACTAGGTTAAACATGTTTCCCAATCAGTTTGTGACACCCACCTGCTACCAGCCAAGCATCTGGTCGTCTCCTCCGCCACCGGCGCAGCAGGGGGTACACGGCTTGCGGCCATCGAGTCTGCCCCCGCAGAACCGAATGCGGGCACCTCTCATAACGCCACCTGGGCAAAGTCTCTCGAAAACGACGACTCCATTCGGAACTGCGGCTTCTGATAATTCTAGCGGAGCAGAAGGAGGCGGTGGAGGAGGGGGTGTTGGCCCAGGAGTTTTATGGACGTACGGCGCTTTGGAGCAACGAAGCAAGGTTTACTATCATCTTACATCCATTTTCCCGGAAGCGCAAGTTAATGCTGCCCTGGAACTGCATCCGGACGGGTTGAATGCGCCAAAGATCTGTGCCACGATCCTGGCGATGTTCCCATCAAAATCGTAGAGTAACTAACTAGGTTTAATCCTAGCTAAATGTAACCAAAACACTTGTTTCACTGATATCAGTACGAACGCAATTGAACTTCCCAACCGATCGATACACATTTATGTACGCTATTACCTATCGATAAACTCAGAGCGACTGTCCCAGGCTGAAAACTAACAAACCAATAATACTATTAGCTGCGTTTTCGTGAAATTCTGAATGACGAGGCGCTCGATCAACTATCACAGAACAGATGAACACAAGTCTCCTAGTAAGTACTGACAAACGTCTACCGTACGTGCTACATAATATAACATCATGGTGTATGCCAGTATTAAACGCTAACATGGGCAACAATGGAACGACATTTTCGGTGGAGTTAGCTATTTGTGCCCGGCTGCATTTATATATGATCTAAACGGGCGTACACAAGCATTGACAGATAATTTAAGCGCCAAAGCACACGGTAGTGCTTCATTGATTGTACTTGGTAGTCCTGCGGCGTTGGAGCGCCACTGCCGAAGCTCTGCCGCAATAACTATCGTATTTCTCGTTAAGCCAAATTAAGTTGCCAATCAGACCACCATTACTTTGCTTCACGTCTGATAATCGTATCTATTTTACAACGAGCACGAGTCAATGTTAGCATCGTTGTTATTACTGAATTATGATGCTAGACGTATACCTGTGCGTAGTAAATGTAATGTATCGTAACGAAATCGGATTGTTGCGTCGCGTACGATGCCGTCAGAGGGACACATTATTAGAGGCCAAGGCGTGAAACTATTAGTTTAAAAAGTGACGTATAGACGAAGCTAGTAGAGTATGCTAAAATTTTATTGGTGAAAAATTTCTGCGGCGTCCCCAAATAGAACATTGACGGTTTAGTTAATGTCCAGAGCGGTAAGCAGGCGTTCAGCAGCTGGTCGGCGTTGTTTTGTTGACCAAGGAAAGTATATAAATAGCGAGGCCGAAGCACACTCGTGAAATCGAGCGGCTCCTTTAGTAGACATATAAAAATGCCAACATGTCGACGCTGCAGCGCGCTAGTATGGCGATTCTAGATTGAGTGGAATAAAATCTTGTCCTATACTGGGACGTGGCGTAACTATGGAGCAGATTAGTTAAGCTACTATGCCAGATTCCACCGTGAACCCCGAGGACTTTAAAGCAAGGTGAATGACAAACATGCATATATTCGTTCAAAAATACAGAAACGATACTATTACATATAATGCTATCTGCACATAACAGTGTAGGGGTAGTCGGTGTGTGAAGCCATCGCTTAGCGGGCATGTGTTAGGTGTTTGCCGGAAATCTTGTCGCAGCGAAATATGCCGATTTCAATATTGAGATCATGGTCCTCGCCCACCCCTTGGCGTTCCTGATCTAACGCTAATGTACGTGATTCTAGCAATAGCACTAACGAAAAACAAACCAGCGACCATTTCATCAAAAACCGTCTTCATTAATCTTTCTGTATCTCTACGTATACCGCAATATATCTATATGGCACAAGTCTTGCAAACGCTATAATCTCTTACCTCATTGACACGTTCGAAATCGAATTCGTAACAACAACCGTTACCAATATACTGTCGTTTGACATTATCGACCCCATTATGATGAAAGCTTACCTGTTTCACTGGGGTCATTATTCTATTTTACATACGTATGAAGCTACATATAGCCTGTAATAATGGGCATTTTAGAGTAATCAAACGCGAACAGCGTATGTAGTGTTTGCTACATAAAACCCGCCCGTAGAATGTGGATAATTGTTGTAGCTTGTATAGATACCTATGTGCACCTACCTGCTCCTCGATGAAATACGCGAATGTAGTTATGGATTACAAGAATAGTATCGAAATCTAATTCCTCTAGGGAAACAGTAAAGCCGTCTTCCCTGTCTCCACGTACGCGGGCGTGTATGAAAATCGAAAGAGAAGAAGGGCGCTAGCTGAGAGATAAGCAGCGAGAATGACTCGCTGTATTTATAGCGTCTTTTGTGTAGATGATCAGAAGATTCCCTGGAACAGGTGTGATGTTTCGAACGAATGTTCATGTAGCTAAGCTTTGATCCCCGCCCTCCCGGATGACGATCCTATCCTGCACTCGAAACAACGTGACGACGAGACGCAACAGATTGACGCAAGGTAATGGCATCAATTTCATTGCTTGTCAGATGCTACGACCGAAGTCTTATCCGAAATGGAAAGTTATACTAGCATCACGAATTTTATTATTAGTTTGTAGAACTTATAATAATTATTATTGTTGCGGCGACTTTTATATAGGCGTATGTATGCAGTACTGTAGTCGGCCAATGGGTCGGCGTGGGATCGGCTGGGAAACGCTCTAGTCATGTAGCGAGTATAACTGAAAAACAATCTCTTGGGTTAACAGGGAACTTAGTAATGCTTTATAGCCAATATCTGTAAACGTAGCGCTATATATATATATATATATATATATATATGAACGCTACGAGGATTTTGAAAATCTTCTGATGACTCTGCCTAATGAGTATAGATGATATCATTTTTACATAGAATATTTTCGCGACGGTGACTCATTTCGAAAAGGGGCACTTTTTGCTACTAAATATTTTGGTGGTTATCTGCAACAAAAATTACTTTTAAAAACAGTCATTCCGAGTATACCCGTTCTTCATACAAGTATAAAATTAATTGATAAAATATCACAAACGTAACAGTTCTAAGGTACAGGTGAAAACAAATGAAACGGTATTAGGCAAAACGTTTGTTGATTCATTCTGATGAATGGGAAGGTTACTTCTTGCATTATATTACACAACCAACTCGATGTTGTAGAGTTAAGGCTACCTAAGGCTTTTTGACATTTTAAGAGCATTGTGGAAGCTCTGATTCATGTAGCATTATTTTAATGCAAACCAAGAGTAACAATGACGCCACGATATAACCTTTTGTTTATATTGTATGTATAATTTCACGTCAGCCCGTATTCGTCGGAAGCATGAATAGTCAGTTTTCCAAAAATTAAAAATACATAGAATTTTCTTCGTGTAGAATATTTTCTTGAAATAAATTGAATAAACTTAACTATAGACCTATAGAAATACTAAAGTGAAAATAAATATGTTTAGTGTTATTTTAGGTGTTCCAATCAGCATATTCAGAATGAATAGCAATCATGCTGCTACTAATGAATCTAAAGAATTAGGTGAACGTAGTGCCATTTAGCTTGAGTAGAAGATCTCAGTAGAATTCAAGTAGCGAGTCTTTGCAAGAACTGATTTCCTAAATCTTTCCGAACCTTACTTCGACTACCGGGTGTACTTAAATAGATAATGGTATGCTACATTTGTGTGCAGCTCATAACAGTTTCACTTAACGATCTGAAATAGAATATGAATAACAGCAGGCGATCGACACAGTAACAACCCCTCAGGGCTGCCCCCCTCAAGGAAGACCCACATGAACATATCTTAATATTGATATTTGCTACATGTTTCGATAGGCAAAGTTTTCTTGAACAGATTGCTACAGCTTAGCACTGCCCGTAGACCGGACTTAGGAACAGAAGCTGAAAAAGCAAAGACAGCACCGGGCGTTAAGAGAGAACGAACCTTGCTGTATACAGTTGTTCCATTGATCAACAAGGGGACATGTTAGGAGTACCCCATTTACTGGACAAGCGTAAGTCCGCTCTACTGTTCAGAGCTGCTGAAGCGAACCGCAACATTGGTGCAGTATCGTTATTATTACCACTGCTTGTATTATATAATGTTCCTCTTCCGTCAAATTGCACAGATTCTACTATTGATAATTGTCTAGTTACAATACCACATAACAATTTAACGCCTAGGGCGTTCAGATCTCTATTGTATCCCCTAATCTACCTTTTCCATTAGTGGGCGCAATAAACGTCTTCATAAAATGATTGTTAGTATACAGAATCGCCTGAAGTAGAATATAAGCTATACTGCGCTGTGTATCCTTCGATTCGTGGGCGTAATCGCAATGAGAGCAGTCCATGACACAGACAATGAAAGCAATTGAAAAGAGGGCAACGAAGATATTTGATTTATTGACTAGTTGCTTAACTACGCGTCTCGCTACATGCACATACACGAGTTACTAAGCGGGTAGGGTCGTTTTCGCACATGATTTCATAGTCACTTTCGCATAGTACCTTTCTGCTGGCGTAAAATTGATTTTCGAAAAAAAGAACCTAAATATGATTGAGATAAACATTCAAGGAACGCATCTACTAAAAGAATGTAATGGAATCTTAACACAATGCGCGCATCATTATTCGAGGAGTCAGTTCGATCGTATTGTAACACTAAGCGTGAATGTAAAGAGAGGAAACGAATAGAAACCAATTGCAACGAGACGGAATATGGAACAGCCATGTGGCACGTAACAGAAAGGCGCGAATCATTTGCGTTAGTTTTGCTATTACATTGTCCCCACCGGCCGTGACGGCCGTTTTGACAATAGTTAAGCGCGGTTCCGTCAGGGATCACGCAACAGAGGTTCCAGAAGCTAAGAACGGTTAAAAGCGGAAGTGGAACAAGATTTATGGGTCAGTTAGACCCAGCTTTTGTTTAGAATTATTATGACTCTATGTTTATTAGAATCACGGTTGTTTACTGAACTCACATTCAATTGGAGAGTTGTTTTATGTTTAACACTGAAGCTGCTAACAGCTACCTAACACATTGTTTTTCGTGTCTTAGACCCGGCACCTAAGCCGTTAGGAACCACTTCAGACGGTTGACTTCCAGCGCGAAACGAAGTGTCGTTGCACCTGGATTCAAGCCTAAACCACCTCATGAATTCTTAAGTTTAGCAAGTTAATACGCTACCCACTGCGCTATTACGGAAACAAGTTGATACAATGGCCACCGTTGAACGTTTTCCCATTTAGTTCAAGCGTTAACCACTCAAGTTATGCCTACGAACTATCGAGATGTGTGGATTAACGATAAGGACTATCTGAATGCCCACTTGCAAAGCATTACCCGATTGGGCTTGGTAACATGAAAATGGGCCATGTAAGTCTTAACAGCTCATGAAGCTCCACACACTTTTGGTCGCTTTGAATCATTCATAATGCAGTTACTATCATGCACACGCTGGGTTTGCTCACATTGTGCTATTCTGCATATATATATATATATATATATATATATATATATATATATATATATATATATATATATGCCTAATTATGAACGGTTCTTCGTTCAACTTAGCTGCCTAATGTTGACTATTTGATGACGATAAGGAATTACCGTACATTGTGCGTTAATTGTAAACTTGCACAGGAAGCGATAGGTACTTAGCACAAGCATCGATGATTAGAGGATTTGATATAATTATGATACTAACCGACGAGACACACACAATCAATACGATTAATGCATACATTTATATATATATATATATATATATATATAGTTTATAAACACGTAAGCTCTACCTGTTGCGAGAGCGAGAATATATAATGTACGCGTCGATGTTTCCTTTTATTGATATATCCAAGTGTCAATAGTAACAATGGTCCAATGGACGTGCGCACGAGATGCGAAACGAAGAGGGTACATAAATGTATACCTCTCTCTTCGTGGTGTCGTTCTGCATGTGTATGTAACAACACAACGGTAAAGCATGTATCTATATTAGATAGTGCAAGCGTACAGTGATGTAGATATTCAGAAATCTATCGTACGCATGGGTCTTTATGCCTCATAAAGATGCCCGTATATTTACCTGAAAAAAAACTTGATAGGTGCCGTGTACCAGCAATGCATATTATTTGATAATTTCGAATCAGAACAAGCGATTTCAAAAGATTTCATAATATTATTACAGTCGCCTTATTTGCCTATCTAATATGTCAAAGGTCAGATATTGCATTTGATCGATAAACTGATCATTCAAATGAAATCTCTATATCAGGAATAATGTACGAGGAAAAACTATAGCGCAAGCTAGGGCTTCTTAAAACTCTCACAACTTTGTTTTTCTATTTATCCGAACATTTGTCACCTGCCATTGCAGTGCAGTGTTGCGTGGGATTTCTTTTGGGGAACGTGGAAGTTCAACGCATTGAATCTAGGCTCATTAAATGTATATTTTCCATCTAAAATACACTTCCATCACGGATGAGCGAAAAGTATAATAAAAAGGTTGCCATTTACGTAGCACTTTGTATATCGAACCCAGTTCACAAATCCTCTTGAAAAAAAAAGGCGGGAAATTATAAGCTATTGTATCTATTATAATTATTATCGCATGAAAAAATGTTGGCGACAGGCATCGTTGCCGTGCAGTAAGACCCGCACGCAATTCTGCGGTAGCGACAGTTGTAAGCACGGAAGCCGCGTTTTTCTAACTATTATGACTAGTCGTTGCCCAAGACCCACTGAAATAGAAAAAAAGAAAAACGTTTTGCTTAGAGATCAGCCACGACAAAACGTAAATTTGAGACTGATTAGCTTATTATATAGGAAATATTTTCAAATTTCATAAATATTCTTGAATTATTGTTAAACAAAGTAAATTGCAAGTCTCTTAATGCTTTGCTAAATAGAGTGACAACTACGACGCGCAGGTGCGTCAAGTGGTGGCGTAGTGTGATAGGCTTTCGAATAAAGGAAATGCACGGTTATGCCACGGTTAATGGCGGGTTGGAGCTGTGAAAACAGTTAAAACATGGACGTTTTGCTTTACTCCCAGCGTACACTGTCGTCAAATGCGTGGCACTGAAATGGTAGAACGAAGTGGGAGTGATACTATTAACACGCATCGCTGTCTTCACTCTGCTGCTCGAGAATAGCAGCGCAGGTGTTACCATTCGTATTAGTATCTATATTATCTATAACTTCTCGTTGAAGTACTGATCTTGTAAACAATGGTTGTATAACTGTTTCGAGTACTAAACAAGCCAACAAATTAACTATATATATATATATATATATATATAGCTTAATGTCTAACATGGGCTTGATGCCCACAAGCTGTATATTTGTTTCAAATACACCCAACAATAATAGTGCGTGTAGCCTATACTAGTCGAATTTATCGTAGCGACACTCTGCGGTAGTTCCAGATGTAGCAACAACACCAGCAGCATGCACAGTAACGCCCCGCGGATTTTCGCTGTTGCTGTCGTCTGCTAAAAAGATCGGTCTGTCTGCTTGTTTGCCTCCCAGTTTAACTTCATCCCCCAGACCCCAGTTACCCTTTACCTCAGCATGAGTAAGCTTCCCTAGAGGAAGCGCATTTTACTATGTAAGTTGTGTTCACAACAACAACAACAACGATTACAAAACGTTGATAATACTGTTAACAACAACAATATTATTGTAAGACACGTATACTGTCAGTAAATACCGTTATTAATGACAATTATAACGCTAGTAATGACGATAGCAACCAGAATATTATAGTTAATGATAAACCTTAAATAATTAACTAACCCAAAAATGTAAGAAAACTACTATGATTTCTGATGCTATCACTATTATTACCAGTGATCAAAAGGTTGACTCAGAAAACGACACACAGAGACCTCGCATTGACAAGCAAATAACTGTGAACAGTCTTTTCTAAACCGAGAATAATAAGTAGAGAGCCCTGTTGGCAAGCTAATGAAGTTGTGGTGGAAAGGTTCACTTAAAATGCTATTGGTTTCCTAAAAAATCACCATTGCTATGCTACGCCATCTGTAGATGAATAAGGCAAACTGTTGCTGAGACATACAGTTACAGCCGGCGCCATATATGACCATCATCATGAAGTAAAAATTACAGAGTTTCAGAGTACTCTAAGCAGTGCAAACAATACGAGCAAAGAGCAGCTGCGGTAAGAACCATGTTGCCAATGCGAAACGGCCAGATTTTAATCGACGAATTCGTTTTCTGATGACGCAAAAGAACGAAACAACGGATGCGGACATACACACTGCAGTTGAAGTGTACGTCGGTGTTACGTTAAGCACAATAACATGCATAATATGTCCATACTTGGTAACGAGCAGGTTTAAGCAGGATGAAAAACACAAAGGAAAGCTTAACTGATGACCGAGTTTCTCAAATCTCGGCAATCTCACTGAAATGTCAAAAAATCGGTATGTGAGGAAGAAGAATGCATTGCGCGATTTTGCGAGTAGAGTCTACGCATCATGACAGCGGTGGTGATGATAATGGTGATCAATTATTCAGCATATAAATAAAACGTATGAAAAACGTAAGGCGGCACGTGTGTTTACTTCGGGGGAAATCGTATTCTAGAATATATAATAGGTATATAACAGAAAAGGAACCTATTTTTCTAGAAAATTATGGACGGGAGAGTAAGACGGGATTGGAAACATCAGGGATATCATAGGTTAGAAACATAAATTACCTAACGTTACTCATCTGTACAGCAAGATATTGATATTGATCTCTGCAGTAACAACAAGCAAGCTATATCCGACTATACTCAGCAGCTACGAATAGCTCGAATAATATTTTTCTTCACATGCGTATCCAAACAAAATGCCCAGCATGATTTTTGGCCGTTCAGCTCATGCAGTTTGGTGCTTTAATCTGCCGTTATACTGGTTCTGGCTAGCTCAAAGCCTGTCTCGAAAACCCAAAATGCGGGTGCACAGATGGGTTGGCATGTCAAGACTTCGATTAGCGACGCCAACCTCACGGCATGTATTACGGCTCACTAGCTACCGATCACCATTAATAGGTATACGAAAAGGTAGCTGGGAAGTAGAGTGATTGACTTTTGTTAGGGTACGCTGTTTCGCAGGGAGGCAGTAATATCCAGTGTTCCCATAACTGGCCTAACCGTTCGTGTCCTTGATTTATCGGTAATGTTTTCTAGTCCAGTATGTCGCAGATCGCCCGCCAATTTGAAACCTGGCACTTTGCCAAGGAATGAAGGAATCAACTCGAATGCGAAATCGCTGCGCAAAAACTCGTGTAGACGTGAATTCTCCGTTTTGTCAGAGTTAGTCGGAAATAGAAACAAGCCGAGCCGACGTTAGAAGCCGGCACGGGTGAGAGGACCTATGTATAATATGTGGATTACTTCTAAATACTTCCTTAAGTAGGATCAAACGGTCGACCACGTAGATGAGGTGAGACTTCGAGCGTCGAGATTCTTTGTCCAGTTGCATGTTACAATTCAAAGACCTTTTTAAGTTGTTTGATGTCATGATATTATTTCACCTGCTGAGTATTGTGTTGTAAAGCTTTGAGTCTTAGTAGAAGAGTCAAACGAGTTGACGGAATTTACATAGAGGCTAGGTTTCCTTCTCAGCGACTGGGTGTTTCTATTTCATCTTAATTTCACGACCCGTCGTTTGTTATGGGATAGTATGAGAGGAACGATACTTTAGTCAGCTAGACTTGCGCTCAGGTCCGCTCAAATTCAAATTTGCCCGCCCATTTGGCGATTTTTTTTCTAACAGTCAAAAAATCAATTACCAGTGAAAGAAAAGAATAACTGGATATCTCAGCAGCGACTCAAAAGCTGTCAACACAGATATATATATATATATATATATATATATATATATATATATATATATATATATATACGTATATTCGCATTTTGTTAATAAGATTGTGCATAGTCATTTTGTGATTATGCGCGATAGCCTGGACTTCCACAAAAAAAATCGTCGGAAAAAAACTATTTCTGCTAAAACGTTCCGTCTAGCTCTGGTTTTGTTCTAAATAATACTAAGCAACTTTTCGACCCTGTTCATTCATGGTTAACGTAGTTTGATCAATGATCCTAAAACAGTCTAGAAGAGATGTAATCTTAATTATATTTCATCGAGTAATATATCATCAGGTTCTAAACGCAAACGTATTTATTGCTTTTTTTTTAAAGTTCAAGTATTTTCAGATATGATGAGTTTCCCCACTTAGTGGCGGCTTTCGAATTTGTTAATTCGAACCTGCAAAATGTATTTCATTTCTCTTCGTATTTGGTGGGTCACGTTGTTCAAGAAATGTAATTCATTAGAGGAAGCGCGTTTCATTTAGAGAATCGTCGCTCTACAGCAACTCTGTATGGCAGCACAAAGACTGTGAAAAGGCTATAATAAGATTAACCGATGGAATTGGTGAAAGCGGAATCCGTATATAGGGCATCAAGTAAATAAAGGGTTGGTACCCGACAGAGTAGAAAAGTTCCCCACCTGCTCTTGTGACTTTCAATGCTTACGTATTGAATTTCCGTCGACAAAACCGATGTTATTATGGAAACAGTTTTAGACGGGTACAAAGTAGAGAATTTTTCGTTCAAGGTGGATATTAATGCAGTTCAAATATACGAAGCGATCGGAAATCGTTCTTGGTAGATACTAATGGTGTAATTATCGATGTTAGAAAGAGGTTCGTTAAGGGGAAATTTGTTTTGAAAATTGCATTCTACAAATCGTGGCTCTCATAGTCTTGCTTAACTGCATAATCGACAATCGTCCTGCAGCTTAACTGTTAGTTTTTTTTATTTACCAAGCGACTCAAGCGTTCCGTTGGCGTAGCACTCTTCTAGCCAAATTCGTTCAAGCCCAAAATAACCAAGGACCATATTTAGACTTCCTGACGCCGGAGAACTCTTTTTCGGCCGACAAACCCTACATCGATCTGCATAAACAAATGGTAGTCTTAGGGAACCAAGTCTGGCAAATAAACTGCCTGAAAAGGAACGTTCCACAACAGCTCAAAGATGGTACTTTCAAGATTCTATGGGGCAAACGTCATGCAATAGGCTCACTTCGCCACTTGCTTGTCTAGCAAAGCACCTTTTCTTGCTAAGTGAACTACCTAGTTTGATTGGTTAACAGTTTTATAATGTTCTTCATCAGCCTTAATCAAGAAGGTCCACTTCTTGTTGACAGAAAGCATCTGGAACAAATTCAAGGGGTTATTTATTCTATCCGATTCCATCAGGCGAGTGCCCATTAGGCCATGCTTATCGATGTTTGTCCATGAGTAGGCCATTGTGCCACCTTCTGTATTTTCACACGGCGCCGATGATTCGGCACTGTTTACTAAGCCGCACGCAACTGCTCAATGAATTTTTACCGAGTTTGAGCAGATTTTTTGTTTAACTTTATTGCGTAATCTAGTAAACCGTTTCGGCAACTGCAACACATTACGAACTAATATCCAACGTAAAATGAATCCGTAAAATGAATTTTGTTGCCTAGCTAATACCTATATGTATTTGATAACTGGACAGAATACAATATTTCAAGTGACGCTTTCGAGACTCCATTCGGACCTCTAGTTCGCTACCGCTAAGTCTAAACAAAAAAAAAGGTTAAACGACCTTGCTAGATCGATTCTAAACCAAAAAGTGAATAAAATTTCAAAATGATACCTTCCCGAAAGCTCGTACAAAGTTTGAGGTGACAAATTTAATACTGCAGTCGATATTACGAACTTCTATGCATTTACAAGTTACACTCTTAGGTTACTAAATTTATCACTAACGTAAGTGACAAACGATAAGCATCCTTTGGTTTGTTACGAGCGGTCAGTTGCCAACGGCTACCATCCCGCGATACGCAGCAAGCAAGCGTCAGGTCACATGCAAGCGCAGAACTCCGGAATCTCGGCAGCGCAAGCTTAAACGTACTCAATTCTAATGAAACAGCAGATCAGTGACATCTACCAGCCAATTTAGCTAGAAAGCCGTCGAGCATGAACTTACTTGAGATCTATGATGAATATAAAGGTTCAGTATATTTTATGTGCGAATTAATAAATCTCAAACCGCGAACCCGTCTGATGATTGTGCCAAGATCCAGATTGTTACTCAGTATAACTAGTAACCTGTTCTATGACCCGCACTTTGCTATCTTACTGGATTCTTGTTATTTGTTATTTATGTTAATCTTGTTATTGTTTGACTCGCAATATCGTCTGCGGATCATTGGAACAATGTTGTTGATCTAAGCGCTTCGACAGCAAAGCTTTGTGTAGAGTTTTAATTTTACAATTGGCAATTGCGGCATCATTCCGCCTATCATTGACTATCGTCGCTACTAAATGTGTGGTCTTAATTCGAAACCAAACGTACACCGACCTTATTTCGCTTTGCCAATCCGTTTGAAGTAGTCCTTGATGGCAGCACTGCACGTTAAACTTGAGATTCCTATTCCGTTCATATACGCTTGTTTTGGCGCTACGACGTCGGTAAAATCACTGGTAAAAACCCGCCAGGCTGCCTTATTTTTGATTGTTGACACTGTTTTCATCCCAGATAGGTGCGATCATCCGACGATATCGCAGACTCGAGTCCTTAGATCCGACCATCAGGTTTGGTAAAGATTTCGGATAAATGAACATATTTATTTATAACTGTTTCGTTTCAGATTCGAGGAGAAAACTCAGAGATGACCGACTCAGCGGAATCGTTCAGAATCATAGCAGGCGTCAGTACTGTGACCTTTATTAGGTGAGAACTATTGCGATTTCTTTATACGAACACAATTCTTCAGAGGGATGTTAGTGTCGTTGTACTATTTAACTCTGTATTGTGAATAATACAGCCGAATAGTAATGGCGAGAACAAACGAAAGATGAGGCCAGGTTATAGTCAACGAGTGATCACGAGGCCCAATGTTGCTTAGTGCCGACGGCCTCTTCTAAATAGGTCTATTCATACACGTACGTGTGTGATCTGGTATCGGTCGTTAACAAGTCAGCAACATGATCAGTCAAAAAACATTTAAATAAGGTTTACAAGTAATGCATCATTTTATGGAGGGTTATATGGCTCAGCGATAGAAAGGCTCAGTGATATGGTGGTATGTGATAGTTGGTTGGTGAAACACGAGATTTTTCAGAACTATTATAGCAAATATAGAGACTTATATTATCTAAAGATTAACTTAATTATTTTCCCTTGCATTTGTACCATGCACCATTTCCTCTACACCATGACGCGAAACGACTGCGACTACCAAGATAACAATTATTCCCAAGCGTGCAAACACTCTACTCGATGTATCATGGCTATTCGAGCGCGTCTCGCTTAGGCTGCTCTGGTATTTTTCCGTTTCTGACAGCTGCTAAAAAAGCGCACCGCTGCCAATGGCTTGTTGCTGGCAGATCCATTTTTATCGTTCCGTACTTTCTTTGACTTATCCATATCCAAGTGTCATCCCGTAGCGAATAATAGTTGACCAAGCGGCGTTCAGACACCGCAGCAAATATTGTCTATGCAAATTTCTGGCCTGACAGCCCCTAGCTGTTGATCGTTATGTCCTTTATAATAACGATTTCACACTTTACTGGCACGAAGGCACATCTCGAACCCCCCTACAAAGGCCATTCATTTGCAAACAACTGAGGAAGAGAGCGCGCGTCTTTCTTTCCTCATTGCTATGTATCTTGCTAGACTAGCTTTACCACTTAACTGCATTCATCAATACACCTTCGTTAACCCTTTGCTGTAAAAAAATAGGGCATTCAATGCAAGGTAGAATGAAATACAATTACGTGCCTTTCGTTTAGTTTACACGTGGACATTTGCAAGAGAATAAGGCTGCGGGTCGAGTCTGATCCTTCATATGCGGTCTCATTCATTGGTGCCTTCTCGATAACTTTTTGCTGAAGACTCTACCTCTCCATTATTGCAAATACCTTGATGGCCTTTAGTCCCCAGAGGTACATACAGTCAATAGTTGCATTTTCAATAGGTTATCGAAACTTGCCGAAATTAAACCCAGTCATAAGCTGGCCGGTGGCTACCTATAAATAGACTAGTCAATAATTTACTATACTTAGTAGAATGATCTATTTTACAATGCACTTGAATCAACTTTAACGGTACTAGATTTTAGGATGTCGGTATATAGTTTATGCCAACGGTGTCGTGCGCTAGCTGGATGAGTAAAGCGCTACGGCATGATACGCTAATGGATAGAAAACGGTGAGGGTCATGTCGAAAGAAAGAACGTGATTGGGCTTTTGATTGATTGAATGTAATGAGCTGTTACGATGATTGTGTACCTACTCGTTTTACAGTAATAATCATTAACTATATATGGCACTCTTATGATTTCCTTTCTATTATACCACTACTTAATACAATATTAGTTTCGGGTGGAATAAGGGCTAAAAGCTGCGCTCGAGCTGTTATAGAGGCACTAAAAAGCAAAGCGGAAATATTTGCACACGAGATAAGTCGCTGGTGCCGGTTGAGGAGGGTAGGGTGCACTGACTTACAATGAGGTTCCTCGAATTTAGTTAGTGGTCTCGCGTTCTGGGTAACATTAGATGGGGCATAGAACATAGGGCAACTTACCAAATGAAGCCATGATGAATACCAGCCAAGATGAAAATTACCAAATGAATACCAGATGTTTGGTGGGAGGCCACACTTTAAGTGTGGCCGTCTATATACCGTACATTTCCTTCATGGAGACCTCGTGGATGTCTTCTGTTATAGATTACTTCGTGTAGTGGTTATAATCACATATAGGAAGCTAAACAAAGAGAAGCGTCAATTATCTAACAATACTGTATATGGCAATGCTTTTAAAATATTAATTTTTTCAACAATTGGTTAACTTCTTCAGGACATTCGATAGTTATCAATTTATTTCGATATTCTACATTTCGTTTTTTACGTGCGATATTGCCATCGGGCGATCGATCAAACGGCTGGCTCTCCGCCCAGATGCCTACCGAGACCACAGTGTGTCCCTAAGGTTGGCATGCATGTACGTTGCCCACTAAGCTATCGCTTCGACACTTTAGTCTTCGAACGTCCTGGATTCAAAAATGTTACGTCCTTCTCATCTTCATTACTCTGCTTAAATTCTGATTTTGATATTATATGGTTTTTATTGCATTACTATGGTACAAATAGAAGTGGCAGTTTCATGCGGGTTTACGTGTGACCTCTGTTAGTTCCACGCAATTGCGTGTCTTCAGAAAATAGAAACGCTGCATTACTATTGCACTATACACATTCATATATTTCTGACACGATACTAATGATCTTGCCAGGATGAAGGGACTAAATTGTATATAATATGAAGATATGCAAGATGTATGTCTAAATAAGATGAAGTCATATCGAAGAAAAAGTCGTTTCGGTAAACTCTCGTGCATGTAGTTGCGGGGTTGTTCCGTATAGAAGCTAGCTTGAATCTAGTTTACACGTCGACACAACGGCATCACGATCTGTCCTCTTTACGGCCGATTACATCTTTATAACTCAGGTTGTTCACTAGCTGGAAAGCCACACGGACGGAGATCATTAGTCAGTTTTCGTTAGCCATTCAAAACACCCAATTAGATAGAGCAGCTTTTACGCCCATATGGTTAGACACATAGGGCCTTAAGTTCAGAAATGGAATAGCTGCGTATTAGCGTTACAGTAATATTTAATGAGAACATCTTGACAGACGAGCTTGTTGCCCCTTTTTTGTTTTTGAGGAAGTTAGGGGCTAATACATTATGCGTTCGGCTCTAGTTTTAAGAAATTCGCTTGTTAGAGTAGCACTTTCACTCATTAAACCGTGAGCCACGTATCCTTAGACCCTGATTCGGAACAAAGCTTACAAAGACAGCACGTAGGGTTGTAACTTCATTAGTCACGTTGTGGTTCATCCTCCTGTCGAGCCTTCCGCTACACCAGCGCCACAAAGTTTTGCATAGGACCTCATCCCTGGCCCTTTCAACGTCTATGTATCAGCATTCCGCGTGTACTTGCCCGTCCGCCAGAAAGGTTCCATCCCTTTGAATTGTTGTTTCGTTTGTCAGTTGCTTCGATGGAATTGTCTGGCCGCAGAGGCCACCGTACATCATAGTAAATGACCCGTAGGTGAATGAAGTAGATTTCTTGTAGCTACCTCAGAGTGGCAGCTAACAATAATCGGCTATATAAATATTACATCCAACTGATTGAAAGTAAGGAAACAAAATCGAAATCGATTTGGCTTATTTAGGATAATTACCTAGTAGTTATTACTTTATTTTCGATGGGGGAAAGAAAGTAGTCTGGCCTAAAGCTCTCCTTTCCCACACTGGTCTTTCTAGCAGCATCGCCGAGTGTCTTTGCTGTACGAATCTAACTCCTGAGATGCACGCTACTTCGACATCTTTAAATAACTCGACAAACGTGCATAGGTACGTCGAGCATTTTGCAATATTTATTCATATTTAGTTCTAGGGTTAGCCTTTGTCACGGCCGTGGCTGCCCAGGTTTGTTATGTCACAACTCCAGGTTGGGAAATTATGATTAGCGTTTCTTAGAGAGTAGCAGTCATCTGTTGCCGTCGTTCTGATGTCTACATTAAAAGGTTACTGGTGAATCCTACCCACTACGCAACAGATTTGGAAAAAAGGTCAAAATGGCGCTGGGACAAATGGACGGTTTATGAAACCAGCGAGATTTTAAACGAGACACCATCAAGTTGAAATGAAGGTAAGCGTCTGACTGTCGACGTATCTATATACACGCAACTAGACTGTACATCGAAAAATCATATATTTGTCCGTTGTCTGCGAGCGTTACTGCTACCGCCACGATTAGCCTGTCATCCAAGATAGTTTGCGCATTTTTACGGATCCTTTCAAAGAGCCTACGTAGCATCTCTTCTGTAGTCGTCCAGTAGAGTGCTTGCTCTGATCTAAAGCTTTTTGGAAATTTCCTAGGTTGCTAATAGGATCGTGGGTAAAAAAGCCCTGGTGATAAGACAAACGGCCCGTATCGACTGTGACACTTCGTATATGTCACCTTCGAATGAGTCAGTATGTAGACGTTTTATGTACGAAATGGTAAGACGGCGCTGTGAAAATTGAATATTTCTATTACTATTGATACATTTAAAAATACTCTACTGTCTATAACATGCAGTGAAGTCGTAATAGGTAAAGGTGCTCCATTATGGCTATGTCACTATCGCGTTACCTATCATTCTTGCATTAAAGAATTGATATCAACAACAACAGCAACAGCAGCAGCAGCAGACCAATAGTAGAGAATCCCAATTTCTTACTGAATTCGTTTCATGGCTGAGAGGTGAAATCAACGGTTATAAGGTTTGTGCTTGTAGATCTAAGGGCTGCGTATTTATGCATCAGTTTAAGTTTCGTAAGAATTTCAGACGTTTTAACGGCCGTATTCTTTCAACCTATGTATATAATATCTTCGTCAATCGGGCCGCAACATTTAAATTGGTATATTCTTCGTGATGCACCGTCTTTCTATCATTTCTACAGCAATATCCCATTGACTATAAGATCTCTATTGCTTACTGGTGTTCGATATACTCACCAGATGATTTCGCAATTCAATTGTTGCTGTTATTTGTCGATGAGCATCAAGCTCCTAAGTCACACACGCTCGTGTGTTATTTGAAGTCGATGAGAAACATAAGTTCCCGTTAGGCTACCGGCTATAGGCTATCGCCGACGTTCGAACGCTGACGAAAAAAGGCAAGTTTGTAAAACAAGTGCAGATAAATCATGATCATGCATAATAGGCTGAAAGGCGCTAGTTTTTCGAGTAAAGCTTCCAGGCAGGAGTTGTTCATGAGAGTATAATAGAAAGCAACTTTAGAATTCAAAAGGGTGGCATAAAAAGGAAATAGACATCATTGAAAACACCGTTTGTTATGATTGAAAACACATATTTGACGGCACGTAATGTAAGAAGGCCCTAAACGTTGCCAACGGGTAGACAACTGATCATCGTTAAGTGAATCGAAGAACTTGATGAATATTTCTTGTTCATTGGATAATAGGCTCAAAAATTTCACCTACCTTGACCTTGCTACTCTGTTCGTGGTGTGAGAAATTTGCATTGTCTTAGTGTCCGTAACAGCAGAATCATACCTTTGCTGATTATCGTATAAGTTACCCATGCTATACAAGGGACTTAATTCTTATATTGCATACTAATCATCATCGGAAGGTAGTCTAGGAAAGCGTTATCGATGCCCTGATAGTCTGAGCTGATCACTGGTAGATTAGATAACAAGGCCGACTGTAGATAGGCTTGTGTAGTAATTGTAGGCAAAAACTCTTGCGGCAAAAAACTGTGTTTAAACATAAAACGCGTGACTTCCATATGGCAGCATGTGTTTGGGATGCTGACGCAAGGAAGAACAAGTAGACATATATGTATATATTATATAAGTTTATTTCACAGCTGCTCAGTTATAATGCTTTAGCAAACAGGTATGACCTTTAAACCTGCGCAACTCTCATCGTATCCTATTCATCCGGAACTGATATTCGATGAAACATCCCTAGCAGACGACCCTGAAAGCCCCAATACTTGGGCGTGTAAACTGTACTTGCAGCTAAATTGTTTGATGAGACGTATAAGCCGTGCGCCTATGAAAGAAATCCTGCACTTCAAAAAGATGCACATCTTACTTGAAAAAAAAAAGTACATTTTTGTTCCCACGCGCATCATAGGTAGGCTCGCGCCAGAAACTTCACGGAACTATTTGCACGATAAGCATTGCTTTAAGCGAAGGAACGAGTGTGTTAATTTACGTAAAGGACGTCGCTTTATTTAACTGTATTTTATAAGGTCGAAAATCTACAGCATGGATGATTCGCTGAAGTGGACTTTAAAATGAGCGTTTGTCTTAAGCTAAGCTGACTCATCATTATCGCGCTGTGAAAAACATACGATTGAAGATGAAGGATTGTTGAACATGGAGTTCAGCTCATGGATGACTATGCACCTAGAAGAAATCATGTAAGCGGTTACGATGAAAAGACTACGTGCGTTGATATTTGGAGGCCTTGGTGACACGATCAAGAAGAGTTTATGTCAAATACCTTAATGATACCTTATTATCCTGACCAGTCGAAGAGCAGTTATCATGCTTCATTTATTTCCAAAGTAGAATTTTCATATGAAATTGGACACTGTTTCGGTAGTGCCAGGGGCAACTAGCACCGATGGTGCAATCGGATAGTTGACGAGCTGATCTCGATCAACGCTCGCGCTTGACGGACCGCGCGGTCCCGCCGTAACTGTGGCAGCGTTTAGCGACTCCAGTAGAGTCAGTTTAACTAACAGATATGGTACCTGCTCGCGGTTTCAGCTCAGATGCTGGCGTTGAAGAAGTATTGCTTAAAGTTTATATGTTGCTGATTTCATTAATAATGAGTACAGCGGCACGCAATTGCAATTATTATAAGTGTAGCGGGGCACAGTACCCTAATAGTTGAGAGTGTTCGTTTGGCAAGGAGTAAATACAAGGCTTAATCCTTAGCCGTATATCCCCTATCGGGGTTCTGTAAGTGTTGCCGCCAATCTAATGCGAAAAATATTCCTTTTACGCATATGGGGATTAGATATATTTTCGGTATTTCTGCCTACGACAAACGAGCTTGCATCATAACGGAAAATTGTGAAACAAACTAGGTAGCAAATTAGTAAAGACGCATACTTTGTGCTTACCGTGTGCTGATTACCGTATGCCAAATGGATCCAGTTAAATCAATGAATTGTGTCAACTTTTTTATGTTATTGTGTCACGTGGGTAAGATAGAATTACGTTCACTGTACGTTTTTACAGCATACAGAAGCAGACGTCATCAAAGAGAAACGCAATGCACTAATAGCATGCTGGTTGTTTCCATTGCTATGCCATTATTATCAGTTCTCTGTTACCCAAGGGAGTGTTTCAGGTTTGTAACGTTATGTTACATGTGTATGACCTGCTCGCGTCATTTAATACCTAACGTTTCATGTAACATCGTTTTTGTCGTGACCTGAGTAAAATTTGGTCAGTCTATATATGTATATATATATATACATAATGCAGCATCTGCGCCATGAACAGAAACATATGGAACATGTAAAAAGAAAAAGGAAAAAAACGAGCAGATCTTGGCAGAATCGTTATGTCTAACAAAATTGTCCTTTTAAACTAGTGGCGGCAAGACAGTCGATCTTGAAAACACAATAAACTATCTATAAAAAAAAGTCAACGATTTACACGTCATCAAAAATACGAGCCTTATGCGTTACGGAAGGTCAGGGTCCAGCAAAGAAGTAAAAGTGCTACATCAGCATGTGATTCTGACCAAACATTACGCTCTTCAGTCACACAACGATAGACAATGTCTGCCGTTCATTTAGTACGATGCATGCGACGCACCATAGCAGACCAATACAATTAACTGCTTTCTGCACGTCTAAAACGGGCCAGTGAACACGATTATAGTAGAAGACGAACATACTCATTATCTACTACATGTAGAAGCCAGCAGAAAGTTGCAGACAAACCTACCTAAAAGCATTAGGAGCGCGCAGGCGTGCTACGAAAGCTATTGCTTCAGAACAGTTCACGGGAAAGAAAATCTATCAATGTGTTAATGGGTTGAGTATCGACTACAAACCTTCAGATTTTTATAGAAAAATATCGTATTACGCTATGTTTATATATTTTACCCTGAAGATAGGCCTTAGTGAATTTTGGCCGACTCTGGTTGGTCATAAAGGTCATTCGAACACATTCAAACCACGAAAGTGTACACAGAATCCTTCTGTTATCCTTACACAGATGGTACTATTAAAACTGGATTACCTATGACATAGGAAATTCACTAATGAATTACTACGCCAATTTTCTTTTGTGACAGCGGTAAAGCGGGTTTAGACGCTGCGAGTAGCAAACGGAGTAGAAAAATTATGATTACATTATAACAACAACAAATATATAAAAATATGTTTTTGCAAAAACAATTACGATTTTCTATTTGAAATGTATTTGATTAACTATCTTTTGTCTTGCGTCGCCTGCATAGTTAAGTGTGAACCGAAATCTTGTGCCTAAAGGGTAGCACTATTTCGGGGATGCTTAAACATTGCCACGCATATATTCGGTAGAATTTACTTATTCACTTATAGACTTGCCATCTTATTATTATGATTTATGTTGTACGCTTTGGAGCAATTATCTAAAAATTCGCTTTTTTATACGTGTTATTATACAGTATTACAATAACGACAACATTGCAGAACGCAAAGTTGTCGTTACTCTCTGTTCTGGCCTTAAGTCAGAGGTGTGTCAGCTTATGGGTCTGGTTGTAGTTGTACCAGTCCTATTTTCTATTCCTCGCCGCTTTTATGTGCCTCTTACAATCTGGGCTTAGAAAAGTCAGTACACGATTTGTTGGAGATTGAGCATATTTGCCGGTGGTTAGGCAAGATGCATGTAAGCCGGGTTCTGTAGATATCAATCCAAAAAATATAGCTAAATTGAATCTACTCTCTAATTAAACATCTACCTTTTCGATGAGTTTCCATACATTTATACCTACCTATTCGTTATATACTTATATGAACCGCTTGAAAACCTATGATCTGACATTCCTGTTTAGCAATATCTAAATTATGTTATAGCCCATATTTATAGCTTAGCATCTATAGCAAAGGGCTCGTATTTTAACCCGAACAGATCTTTGTCTTCTCCTTTAAGGTAATTTCCAATTCTTTCCATTGATTGTTAGTTTGTTATCTTTCCATATACATACATCAGTAAGTGATTTTGCTACTTTTACTTGATTACGGGCGAACAATTACCGGAAAGTTCCCCAACAAATGTTGAGTGCGAAAACCCCTACGACTATCAGAGCCATGCGCAGACAACTAATACCATTGGCAAAAACTAATACTACAAAACTATGTTACATTATTAACAAACATACATTTATATATAGAAAAAAGTCTAAGCGGTGCTTTCTGCAGGGAAAAAGAATGATCGATTCTAAATTTTCCCACCATAAGTGGTAACACAGCTTACTAAAATGGCTATAATGGTTCATCCGAATCATACTGACTAATAGTCTTAGGGCACTAGAGGTACAGACACACAGTGTTCCGTAATGAAAGCCACCCAACCGAAGTAATATTTGGTGGCAAATCTGATCTATTTTCATTTCGCCGCGACATATTATACCGCATTCGTTTCAGTTTTCTAGCATTTATCCGATCTGGTCGGATGACACAATACAGGAGTTCGGTTATCTAGGTTATGGAAATCTGATTTGATTTCCATGACCTAGATTTGAAGTGACTCGGTAATCCGACATGCCGACAGATAGGTTTTATGAACAAGATGTTTCGGTTCAATTAAAACCCGTTCCCATTTTATCCCTAACGCAATTTTCAATGACGGGCAGCTACTGCGTTTCGTCTCACGTTACTCAAACTGTTTTATTCGCTAAAAAGACATGTTGTAGGCACTAACTAATTGATCTGTGAAGTGGTCTGACAGACTGAACGACTGCCTGCGTTAGATACACTTCAAGGTTGGAGATTGTGGGTTTCTGAAAGCATCTTGAAACTAGGTACGCCAATATGCCCAAATAGTACATCGTTAGTATCCTACTAAAGGCTGGTATCGTTCTGGTTTCCCTTCTCTAGCAGCCTTGGGTACGTTGCTTTAGGGGGAAAGCAGTGTGATTTACCAAGCTAGAAAAAACGAGCATGCTCAAAGTAATAACAGGAGTCGCATCGGTGCTATGTGTAGACATGATGTTTATCTTTTCAATTTGCTCCGTAAAGCCAGACATGCGCTGTGCGCGAGGCGGCCTGTGGATTTAAGGCACATCTGTGACCGCGTTCGTATTTACCGAATGCTTCACTAATGTGCTTGTCGTGGCTAGCGACGCCTACACATGGATGAAACGAGCACGTTCTTACGTGAGCACAGTCGTATTTGCTGAGCAAATATGCACGCCACCCAACAACTGGTGTTCTTACGGCGACGAGTTGTATTAATGCATTTTTCGGAAGTGAATCAATTAAATCGACAAGCCTCAATGTGTAACAGACGGATATGGTAGCTAACAGTGAAGTACAATAAAACATCGTTATAGAACAAAGGTTACGTGTTATAAGTATTTCATCGAAGAAGATCAGGGTCGCTCCCTGATCCCATTGATGGCATGTGGCTTTTTCCTGCCACAAAGAATTGCATGCGCGACAAATAACCCGATGAAGCTTGTCCTAATCTATATGTCCTGCTCTGTATACAGTAAATTAGAAGCGGATGGAAACCTGTTTCCAGTCGTAAACTTAAGCTTTCCCAATTCCGTATCTTCTTTAATGTCTCCTATAGTATGAATCGTAAGGGGATGTATATGTATAAGTGATCATGGTCAATTGCAGAAACGGGGCAAATGCAAGAGCTGTAAAAAGGAGTGCATTTTTAGCGAAAGTCACCATGTCTCTCTTTGGCTGTTTAATCAGGTTTCCATTGTTTGGTGTAGTCCGTGCAATGAATGACATGAAATAATCACATGGTCATGTTTGTTCTTAATTCAGTAGAAAGAAAGACCAACTTTAGACAGTGCTGTCTAAAGAAATGGACAATTGGTTTCCTTACAAACAGTACGACAGAACTAATAATGCCTTTGGTTGATCATCGTCGAAAGAAATTGAATTCACTTCAATGCCTCTGAAACTTCTGCGAAATTCTTGGTTCGAAATTGGTCAGCGGTACACCGTTTTGTCTCGGCATTGCGGCCTAACCGAAGTGGATGGACGCTTGACCATTCTGATCTAGCCAAAAAATGAGAGAGTGGATGGATGGATGGTCTAGGTATTTATAATGGATAGGCTTGATCGCATCGGCGATCCAATTCAGTCGGTCCAATTTCAGCTAGACCTTAGCGGCTCTTCATACCGATTGAAAATGTTGACCTCTTTAACAGTGGACGGACAATACCCAGAGGATCTAGCTTCCGTTTCTTCAAACGGTGGTATTCTTGCGTCAAAATCGCCGCTACTAGCCCCGTCGGTTTTCGTCGCCGATAGTCTTCCATTGCTCGGCGTTATCGTTTGGCATAAAATCGGTTCACCGAAAAACGTTTCCAACCTGCGTGCCTACAGAACGGCCGACAGTTTCGACGGAACAAAACCTAAAACAGAATTATTAGGTGCGTTTTTAGTACCGTTGTTTAACTGACTAGCGGTTGTCCATAGTCTCATAAATGGTTTGACGCAGTTCTTGAAGAAAACGACGTGTGGAACTGTTTTGCCCCTCTAGAATGCATATATATGCACAAATGTGGTTCGTCTATGTATGGTGCGTTCACATCTATACGTAGCAAATCGTGAAGTACACACTTGTGCGATAATCTGTTAATTAAAGAGGTTACTGGCTTTCAGGCATCCATCGAGTATCCTTCTGGACAGACATAGCGGAATCGTTTTTTGCAAATAACCTCCAACATGAAAGCATTCCACACCAAAAAGCCGCTCATACAAAAAGTAAAATGCTGATCTTTTTTCGGCAACATCTATTTATGTGCGAAACTCTTTGAAACTAATGTACCGTAAATAACGTGGTAGCATTTTGTTGCACTAATATATCTGTCTATGCACGGATTCGGACCTAGATTACTACGAGTCTCTCAATTCTACCAAACAAACGCGTTGGTGATCGCGGCATCACAGGACCGTTTGGGAAAATGTAGTAGATGCTATCCGTGTGTTTGTATTAATATTAGTGGTAGTATTCTAATAAAAACTCGAGAAGAGTAAACACGTCCTGAAATCATGATGAACGAATGAAATACTAATTGCAGTTGTAATGGGAATCGTGTAATAGTTCTCATGTAGTTTTTAAAGCACTTATTGCTTCTGCTCTTGCTTGATCAGTGGATTTCTACAACTCTCAATGTTCATGAACTTATTTTTCTGTTTAGCAAAATCCAAGGGTCATACTGCACTGTGTTTTCCAGATAAAGTTACTATATTATTCAACCACTTAGGTTATTGAAGATGTTATGACGAATTAGTTAAGCGAAGATTGAGTCAGTGTCGTCGAGGTTCGAGCAACGGGAACCACAATTCTAATCGAAGCATGTTTAGCATCGAATCATATTGCTCAGCAGGCGAAGTCGAGTACATCTTCGGCTGGGATATTACTATTACCTCATAGCTAAAATACGAGATGACCACAGACGCCTGATAATAAAAGCTTCAATGAAAAGGCTTACGTTGTATAGTATGCACACATCGTGTCGTCGCTCATATAAGCGATCATGAGAACGCAGGCGTTTGGTCAGAAAAAATTCAGGTAACAGCAATATACAGCTGAGGTGTTTCCTGTTAATAAGCGTCAACCAGCTTCCAAGCAATGGCAGCGGTTTGTTATTATTTTTAACGTTTTTTTTTCATTATGCTACTTTATGTTGAAGTTTTACGTCCGGTATCGCCGTTGCTCATTTCAACAGTCGTTTGGCTCTCAGCACGAAACGAGGTGTATCTATTTCTGGATTTGAACCTGGACCATAATGTGTCCCTAAGGTTAGTAGACGTTACCCACTGAACTGTTACGCTAACTTAATTTATTTACCTAAAAACCGATAATTGCACAGTTTACTGATCCATAGATTTAATTTATTATTTAGATCCAATTTATTAATTAGATCCATAGTCTTAATTTTCCAATAAAGCATTTCCTTCAGCATTATGAACAGGCTGATATATAACGACTGCCGTTTCTAGCCTAACACATTTAACTAGCGAAATTACGCATATATATATATATATGAGACGATACTATCCCGGGAGTTCCATACTTGTTGGCTTACGCAAGGCAAATTCACATGAAGGTGTGCTAAGCGGCCTACTGGAAACACCTGTATAGGACGTGCCGTTTAAATGGTGCATCGAAATGGAGCGTCGCTAACAAATTTCAGTGAACAGCTGCAATACAAATTGTATTTGTCACGAGCTTTCGCTCAATATGCTTTGACAATGGTTTGGCAGTGAAGTTCGTAGTCACATATATTTATTATAGACACCCTAAAAAATAACACTTCAGCCTTGTACATACAAACCATAAAAATCAATAATTTTTTTTTTATCACTTATTCAAGGATTATGGAAATACTATAAAAAAAGAGTGGGATTGTTTTTTTTTCGGTCCAAGCGGGATGGTACCCATGCCCTTTAGAATTGACACCCAGCAATCTCAACACTCCCTCTGCGGAGGACATCCAGGCCCTCTCCACCTTTACCTCTCAAAATAACTTAGCAGTGGCTCATTCCAACTTCTCCAATATGGGTAATTTTCCTCTATTAGAGTTCCTCTTCGTTTTAACCTAATACATACTCCGACTCAGCTCCTAACCCCAACACTTATTATATATCTTCCGGTTGCCGCCCCCTCATGCCGTCCATAAATTCAGCCATAATTGTGACAGCCACTGCCAGCTGTTAAGCCAGTCACAACGATACCATCAGCTTTTTATACAGTCCTTAAAAACTATATGTTTTTTAATGCCTCAGCATTTTATCGATCTTCCTGTGTTCGCCTGTTCGTTTTCGGCCATTGTTAATGTAACTATCGTAAAAGGAGAAGGTTCTAAGGACGATCACAGCTATTGTCGGATTAAAGTCATTACCTCTTTTTTGCGAAGCTATTTTAGCAGTGTATATTTGTTTAGCTTAAACCGAGTTTGCAATCCAACTTTTACCTTTCTCTCTCCACTAGTCTCGCTTTCTAAAGGGCTTCTCCACTGAGGCAGCCTCCTCGTTGATGATAAGATGTGTATCATTAGTGGCAATGCGATGATTTCAGTTTTCTGTGAAGTCGCCAGGCCTTTATCTATTAAGATCTAGCTGTTATCATCCAACTACTACTGCCCCACCTGGAATTGTCTGACGATGTTTGCGCGAGATTTTCAAGTTGTGTAACTATAAAGATTCACCCAAGTCCGATCTGCAATAGTGCACTTTTCTAAAAGCATCGGCCAGAATATTGTCATTCGTTCCATTTCGTTTGTCTTCCACAGTAAAATACTCTTCAATTTAAGCAAAAATAAAAATTTCTGCATTTTATCCAGACCAGGCTATAATAATAATAATAATAAACACCTTGTCAACGACGATCAAGCTCAGGCTGCCTCTTATCTTTTTAGTATGCTCGATGTTTACTTGTCCCTAAAGCCCTTCCTTAATGAAACATCCAAAACAATATCAGTTCCTTTCGTTCTACCCGTCTTATCTTTGCTTCGCTTACTAATGGTAATCACCTCGCAGTTTAGTGACACTGCTACTTGGTCTTCTCTACACGGCGGTTTCTTTCCGCAACGCCATATTTATCGCCTTCGCATCAAACGCTCCCGTACCCTCTTAACTCACCTCAAGTGACTTAAGCTTCCAAAAAGACTAATCCTATTTTACAGATCCGTGCTTGCCCCTCTTATTTTCTCATTGCATGATGGTTTCGAAGATGGACGATAACTGGAAAATAAAGCAGCTCAATATTCTACTAAGCGATACTTTACATGTTAACACCAGAATTTAGCGTGCCTCCTCTATGCTTTCCTACTACTCACTTCACACATTTTTCCGACATGTCTCAGTTTAATGAATTTCGCCTTTGCCTTTGAGCCTGCTAATGAGTCTAGCTGAGACCTATCTTGAATCAGCTCCTCACGTTGTGGTCGTTCAGTTTACCCTCTACGTTCTCATGCATCGCTTACTTTACTCATCCGTAATTCCCGTTACCGATTGCTCCACCAGAGCTCCAATTACCAACTTCTTATGACTTAAAAGTATTAAGAAGGTAAAGAAATCTGCCTGAGTTCCTTAAAAAGTCTCGTCATTACATTTAATCGTGACCTCTGTTATTAACTCTTGGATAGTCCTTTCTTTGCTTTGCCCCTTAATCGTAACTGCTCCCCCACCATAACAGCTCAGTGAAGTCTGCCCTTAGCAGTCTTACTATTGTCACCCAACTAAATGCGTCAGCTTTTACGTCCGGTACCATTCTCAGGCATTCTACCGAACGGCTGGCCCTTAGTGGGAAACGAACTATGTATACGCTAGGATTTAAAGCCCGACCAACCCGTATCTCTCAAATTTACTAAGCAAAGACACTACCTGCTTTGCCATCGCGGCGATTACTGTTGTTACTATCATTAGTTTTACTGTTGCTAGGTGTTTTGTATAGATTCTCGCGCTAGCCCATTGCAACTCTATCGAAAACCACTCGATAAGTACCTCAGTGTAGGTATAGATCCAACGATTTGACTGGCCAACATCATAAATAAAAAAGTATAGGCTAAATCGAAAGGATAAGTAGTACATAATATAAGACTATATCACTAAACTATATGCAAATCCGATGGACGATTTTTTGCCATTTTTGTGGTAACATCATAATCCTATCACCGTAGAACTTTGATGGTCTACCATCTAAGCAGGAAACTCGTCAATATTTTGTCGACAACGAAAAAGTTTGAAAAGCGCCACATTTGTTGTAATCTTTTGCCAAACAAAAGTATAGAATCGACCAGTGGTCTGTCAATGCCGTGAGCTAAATTTATCTCCCACATCGTGAATTTTCTTTCGTCTTTTTCGTTGCTTATTTAATAGCTTAGTGGAAGTCATATAGGAACTTCTTGCTTAGGATCCAAGCAGTAACAAGCAAAATACAACCAGTAAAAATTCCAAAAATTAGCGCAAGTATAATCCTGCCTCGGGATGTCGATTATTCCCGCCCTGAATATTATGTTTATATTTCCATCGTTTACAGTAATAAAAATGCATACATGTAAAATACATACACCCAAAATATTTTCACGCGCTGAAGGACGCTAAAGCATTGTTCGCGTGTTCTCAGGGACGGATAGAATGTACATGAACTTTATTGTAAGCATCTAATGTATAGAAAAAAATACGACGGAGTTGAACATAGACGTTGAAAACTATTACTAGATGCTTAATCATCAATGATGATTATAGAGGCTTAACGAAAAATTGGAAAATTATCTATGGGGAAAATGTAGCTTACTTTCCACCTATTTCTACTTGTTCCACATAGAATTGCTTTTTTCTGAATAGAGTTACGAAGATCTGCAATATTATACCCAATTGTCGCAGTGAACAAGATTGAAGTTTTTGGGGAAAATGTTTGAAGGTGGTCGCAAAAACCATGCAGAGTCATTTATCGCCGAGCTAAACTAATTTCGAAGTAAATATATGATTTAGAAGCTTCTAAAGATAGGTTATTCAGGGTACAGGCTTAGATTTGATAGACCTTAGGCTGGTTCTCTTGATTGCGCAAGCAGCAACAGAACATATTCGGTTGGCTTGTTGTTATAGGTTTTTCGAGGAAAAACTAACTAATATTTATCTTGACCTCTGTAATAGTTTCAATATGATGAAGCCATGAGCCATGGCCATGGCGCCATCTTGTTCCACTGATGTTGCAGCGGTAAATTTGAATAGATATGGACATCCGAACTAGTATTCTCGAAATGCATTTAGTATGTTTGTATGACAAAATATGCTGAAATTTTGTAACATCATTACACTGTGATATTATTTACATCTATTCGTTGTAATTAGCTACACAACACAGTGTTGTGACCCGCGGTGTCATGACGATTGAGTTTGCAAATCTGTTCTGCGTCATTGTAGGAAAAGAACTTTCTAGAAGATATTTTGTTTATTACCTTTACAATTTAATATGCTTTATTACAAATTCGACTCATTTCGAATGTGTCATTGATACATTATTGTTAATAATAAACAGACCGTTTCGTTGTTGCCTAAGGCAGTCCACGACAAGCCGCTCCACAGCAGCTCATGGACATCATGTATATCTCCTGTTATGGACGTATACGGGGGTTAGTTTTACTATAGGGAGAAACGCATGGGGGATTTCGGAAGCGGAAGCAAGTTGACCAAGGACCAAAAACATACTAGCGTCACGTGTGTAGATCGCAACCTCAACTATAGCTGTTGATGCTTACCAGAGCCTGCACGAACTTGGTTTCAAAGTTTACGGCGATCAGGTTAATTATAATAGGAACGGTTGCGCGCAATGAACAGTTAACAACTACTTGTAATAAGGGTACTGTCGTGCGGAACTACGACATCTTATTTGTTGCCGGACAGCCAATCAGACACACGTAACAGTGAGGAAAAAACACACCGGAATAGCAATCGTATATAATTTCTGGTAGGTTCCAATATAAAACGGATATCTTAATGGTCTGAAAATCCGTGTAGATAACCGGGAGAACGTTCATTTTTTCGCTACGATTGATCACCTAAATTGTGAGAGAAATATCATCTCTGTACCTCTGTAGAAACAGAGACACGCCGATGAACTGTAGGAGTCTGTGCTAGTTTTTCGACATCGTTTTTATCAGTTGTTTTTGTTCCTAATACCTCTGCAGCCGTCCTATGAAAATCTATATGTCATTTGCAAATAAAAAAGAGCCAAAAGAGTCAAATTAATAATTTTATTGTTATTTTCTAATCGTATTAAGCACTCAAGAGTGAATTTGAAAGCTCTATGTGAAATAAGGTATTCTGCAATAATGCTCTTCTAGAAACTAATGAACAGGCATACGCTATTGACAACAATTAGTTAACAGAGCACAATAAAGTGTTCATTCAGGGATAAACATGTATTGGCTTCGTATAAAGACAAGGCTTCATAGCATCATCTATCATTTTGTAGCACCGTTAATTTATAATGATTTCAGCTTTGGACTGCCTCATTGAGACCCCGAAGCCTACGTAAGGATTACGTCCTTCTAAGTTCTCATAGTTTCCTCAAGTTTGCGAATATTTGCGGAGCTTTACTGTTTTAGTAGTTAAAACATAAGGTGATGGATCGCAGCCCGCTTCGACTTAGAAGGTTGATGGGAAAAAGCCCAAGCTGTACCTAAAGCCAGCATGCTGTTACCGAAATCGGATAGACTGGTTGAAATTGAAAAAATCTCGCCCAAGCGTAGATGCCTAATGATCTGGTGCAGCAGTTCGATCTTCTGTTAACTATGCCAATGCACGGAGTGCGTGCGCCGTCGACGCTTGAGGCTCGTCGTACTTCCCTGTTTGTCCCCTTCTCCCCATCGGAGCAAATAGCAAGGTTAATGATTTTCCGAAAGATTGATTGAAAAGATTTCTTTGATGAAGCTAAGGCTAAGAACTCTCTTAGGACACATTTTGACGGTCAGCTTACATCGTTCCAACATCGACTTCAGGGATTGAGAAAACGTCCCGAAAACTGATGCTGATTGAATATATCAGATCGGCGACAAGGAATAATGCTATTGGTCTCGAATGTTATTTGTGGGCCGAACGACGTAAGAAAAAAGTTAACTATATAGATGGGTACCGGAAAAGTAAGTTAGCATAGCATGAATGACATAGTAAAGACGTACGTAGGTATAAAAATGTTAAAAAGTTGTGAAGTGCTTTTTTGTTATGTGCTATTTTGCTTTGTTTGTATACATATATTTACCCTTTTTAGTAGACAAGAACGAGCTTCCGTCATACACTGATTGCGCACGTTTCATTTTCGTTTGTTCAACCTGTTCATATATTTAATCAAATAAAATTATCCCGAATATTATAAAATAACCGCGTTTTACTCCTATTACTACATTAACTGAATAGCAACTTCTTTCATATCAAGCTTACCTTATATTTGGCTGGTCCAGAGAGATGGTTCCAGGTAGCAGGAGAATAATAGTTCCATACTCAGTGAAGTAGCACTTATCCGTGTGTGCCAAATTTACTTGCTCCAAGCTCTGGTAGGAAAACGATGGAAAACTAGAGTCAACACTGTTCAAATAGTGCACTCCAATTAGCAAGTGGTCCTAACGGTGCTCCGTGAGATTACCGCATCCTTTTGAGGAAAACCCTCTCCCTTCTCACCTCTGAAGGTGACCGGGCTAAATGGTGTAATACTCAAATCAAACCATTTCAGTGTTGACCAGCGCGTCGGCCAAGGTCACCCTTAGTAATCAGCGAAATCTTTTTCAAATATATATATATATATGCCTTTTGGACTATACTATCCATCACAGTTCAATGTGCTTCCACTTGTGTGTGTGTGTGTGTGTGTTGCCACTTCCGGCTTGCCATGCCGTTCGTCATAATAGCATCTTGTGGGTTTTTTTTTCCATCGGATTCCACATCCAGCACCGTACGCGTCATCTGTCTGCATCGCGGCGTACGGCTAGCACCAGTGTATCCGTACGTGTTCGACGAGGAAGGCACGTTGAAACATATAAAGGACAACGCTGTGGCGCTGAGGGTAACGCTCAATTTCTATATTTATAGCATCCACAGAACCGCTACCATGCTGTCGCTGGCTTTGTACGCTCAAGCCACATATAGCGGGAACACTAATTTGATTTGGGCTGAATTACCGGTACTTTCGTTATGTCCCGTCTTGCTTGTCTATACAATAGGAAAACTACGCAGTATAGCGTGGCACCTCAAGCTCTCGTCGTCTGGAACGCTCGGTCGGCTCCAAACATAGTCTCTGTTCTGCCTACACATGAACTAGCCGTGATACAGGGTGATGATTTGTCTACAGGTTTATCCATCACTCGTGCCGTTAATTCATTACGATCTACATTAGAAAGCTGAGCGACATTACACGGTGCTGCACCGTCAAGAGGCGGCGTGCAGGAAAACTTCAGCAGCAGGAGCTGCCGCTGTTTGTGGGTACAGGCAAATGTAGTTTTATTGTCATGATAGTCGTTGTTGTTATAATAGAAATCTATAGTAAAAAGGAATTTTTATGTTTATCTGCCGTGCAAACCTCGTCCATTCACTTGTTTCTGGGTTCGTATCGATTCGACGCTATCGTTAAGGCAGTGGCTTAAATTAATTGCTATCTTTAATAAAGCGGTATTATGTTTTCTTTGGCTTGAATAACAGTCGCCGCCTTTAGCGAATTACATACCACAACGTTCGCTGAAGTTAACATACGTCCTACAGACGTGTTCTGTATTGTATGACACTGAGGCTAATTAATTTTTTTTAAGTTTGATCTCGGTGGGTAACACTTACTGACTGGGACAAGTCGCTCACAAAACCCAAGAATATAAAACAATAACAGTACTGACATATTATATTTCGAATTTTTTGCTGTGTTATCAAATCAAGTAATCGGCAAATGCATGAATGATTAAACTGCCTCCTATTTTATACAGGGTGTCACGATTCCCCAGAGTTATTATCGATATTAGCGTTTTACGTTTCAGAATGAACTTAATTAACCTAATTAATAACTAATTCCATATTTTCTGTCGAGTAAGCTGTTTTACAAAAAAAATCTACATATCCGCGGGTCTTATATTATATAATAACAACTTATAATAATTATCTGATTTTCTTTATCTTTTACCTTCGTGTTATATGACTACGATCCTATAACTCGCTATCCACGCTACGGCTGGCACACAGAACCTAAAATGTTTCCAGTTCTAGGTCCCGTACTGTGGTAAACCCCGCTTCTGAACGGCTTTCAGCACGGGACGACATATGCCCCAGCTCAGTTCTAAAACCAGATCACCTGTCGTTCTTTGGGGTTAGTCGACGAATCCGTTACCATTGCAATTTCACGAGTTCCAATATTCGTTGACCAAAAGATATCCACCAGAAGATTACGTATGACTTATTGCAGACGACCTGTAGCCCCTATTCGGTGCCTCAATTTGTCCTAGAGTTCTTGTTTGTCACAATCGAATGTTATCTTTGTGTTAGATATCTCTAAATATGAACTATGAGCTCGACTGAGGGTTAAGTTACATAACTGAGTCAATGGATTTACAAACGAAAGCACTTAATCTGAACGTACATAATTTAGCGGCTCTCTAACTTCGTTTTCTGAAGCATACATGTATAATTTTTCAAAATACTATAAAACATGAACTAGGACTAAGACAAAATATAAAATGATCACCTAAAAATCCACAGGTTGTGCAGCGACGATGCGTTAATGGATGTGCTTCCGCGATCGAAATTTTGAGAATAGCTTGACATTTAACGATTCACGGTAACGACTTGCGCATCTATCCCTGACGCTAGATCTTTTATGGCCTGCAAAGAGCAGAGCTTGAACGGAAGTCCACCAAATCTTAGCTCAATATTTTAGCCTGACGGGGAACGCTTAGGCCTGCGCAAACTGGAGAAAGGGAAAAAAAGCAAAGACTAATTGAAGCAGCCCTCGCAAACGCAACCTGCAGTCAAAGGACTCATGGCAGACACATTAAAATCGAGATCTTATATTTCTCTTTTCTTTCAAAGATAAGGGTGTTTCCTTGTCGAACACTGTAGAAACGCCAAATCGAGCCCTAGAGAGTTTGAACGCTACAATGAAAAGTACACATCTTTCCATTTCCGAACTCCTGTAGGAGACACAAGGATCGAGAGATGATTTTGTTCCGCCATGGTGGATCAAATACTAAAGCCAAGAATATCCAAGGTCACAGTTATTGTAAATGGGGACTTTTTACGGAATTAAGAAAAACTGTTTACCTGCGCTTACGTATGCGTGAAGGCAGGTGAAGGAACCGAACGCGTAGAATGTCTGTCAGCAGCAACAAATCATCAATGTTGAAGTCACAAAAGAACGGTAGAGCTTGTCGTCCACAGCGCAGATAAGAACTATTTCCCACCTGGGTGGAAGCACTTAGTTGTCTGTATCTACTGTACGTTCTCGGCCAGTACCGGATTGGGCTACACAACGACCCCTGCGTCGTTTCTACAACCTCCAGGGCTTACTCTCTGAGATGATTTCTACCTTAAGGACAAAGTAATGAGGAGTTGGTGGCTGGTTGCTGACAAACGGCTAGGAGCAGAACGACGGCTCACGTAATAGCATCATGCAGGCACACAGACCGGCGAGAAAATCGTTTACCGGGGTTTGCCCGCTTCGTCGGAAGCTAGCTCTAACCGTGAGTGATAGATATGAAGATAGAACATGTAATTACGTAAGAAAACTTTTTTTTTATTTCCCGCTACAGAGCAGAGCATTTTTCCCCTAATAATACCTCTTGAGATGTAGGTTCTCGAAGACAGCTGTATATATGTACACAACTGTGGCATGGTCAGTGATATATGGTTAGCGTGCGAGAGTACATACGGCAGTAACTTTCATGGCAGTCAGTACCTGATTAATTGGCGATTACGTTAGGAAAAATGCTTGCCGGAAATAAATGATTTAGCATCTATTTCCAGCGCAAATTTTTCATAGCAGAATTGCTTCCATACCTCTTCCTATGCAAGCTATTGAAAAGGGCAGGTAACTTTAGAGAATATTATTGAAAGAAAACCCCACGTAATTTCTGCCGCGTCTACATGAATTGTTTGCATCGACATATCACTAAAGTACGTTATGTAAAAGCGTTCTTACGTAACTGAAGATTTACTATATTAAATTAAAGCAGATTTCTACTTCAGACAGAGCAGACAGGGCTACTGAAACACGCATTCAACATGTTTGTCGTTGTTTCAGTATTCATGGAAAGGAGTTACGGTGGTGCCAAAATTAGCATGCTAAATACCTGATTTAGGGTCAATAGCTGAGGTAACCTTGTTGTCAAGAACTAGTTCATTCTCAATATACCTGTACTAATGCGCATGCGTGAGAAGCATGTCAGCTTATTTAAACATGTCCGAGAGAACGACATCGTATATCACATGAGAAGACGTATACAATATTTCATCAGAAATTATATATAGATACCATTGGCAACAATGCCATCATTTCTAGAGAGGACCTTGAGCCTTGAGTGTAGCACTACGGGTATCTATTGCGCATTATATTATATGCATTGTGATAGCGTTTGCTATGTCCATGAGCATCGTCACTACACAAACGAACACGACAAATACCAAAGTAGGTCGATAATTAATTTTCCATACGTTGTCTTTCCACTTTAGGCCATTCCCAGACATTTTTCCCCTATTAGATATTGAATAGGTACACACTGTCAAACATTTCGTGCCTGCTAGCGCACGACTTTATGAGAAAAGGGCTAACAACTAACATCGTTTTGCCCACACAGTCATATAAACTTGGGTTTTATTAAGATTTGTATTACGTTTACGTGCATAAATTATTGATAAAGGTATTTGTTCTTGAAGTGGTTGCCTTACGCGAATCATCCGCGTATGAGAAGAGAAGATGCATGTGAATATAAAGTCTGGATAAATATTAAACCTAGGTATAACGCAGTTATATTTAATTACGTCCCTAATAATTACCTTGCCATAGACACTATGATCGTGTTCTGAGGGGCTGGTATAAGATTTGTCTTCTCAAATGGATTAATATCGTTTACAATGTTCAATCTGGACATAGCTCAGGTTGTTTTATATAGAAAATGTGTTACGTACGGCTCAACAAACAAGCTTTGGTTAGTGTTAGAAAATTTCCGCATGCGTTTGTCGATTCTACACATTAAATTTTTCGAAGGAAAAGGCTTATTTTACTATATTGATAGAAGAGAATGCTAATATGTTTTTCGTAGGAGAGCGCTGGTGAAAAAAATGGTACCCTAGTTAATATGGTACATGAGCTCAGTCGAAAGACGTACCTCATCTCTGCAAATTCATACATAGAACTCATTGATGTTGACCAGATTTTGTGACAGGTAACGGAAAAGTACCGAGCAGGATCTAGCTTCCAAGGTGAAAGAGAAAGAGGTATTATTTTACTTCTACCTGTTAGATCTTACCTACGACCCTAAGCAGCAAAAGGCCAGCTACATGCTGGCTGGGCCTATATATTATATATATTATGGGATTATATATTTGTTTCGATTCGTGTATATGTACGTATCGCCCACACTTTCCTTGTTTGTTCTTGTGTTTGTTTCACTCGATACATCTTATAGGGTTTTGTATAAGTTTGATATTTGTGACAATTTCTTGATTCCGAACTAACTGAAACATTGGTACTTGAGTAATTTTGATTGAACAATATGTATTTGACTAATTGCAGTACTTAGATGGACTATATTACATTAAACTATAACCTCAAGGTCGCGGTAATTCTAGGCTGCAGAACATATATGTCGATCAATATTGTGTATCCTAGTTTTGTGCCATGCCAGCTACAATCATAGGGGTAGCTCTCGTGTTATATATTTGGCATCTGGACGTACAACCTTCACAAGCGTCATATAAATCTTGAGGGAAAAAACAGTTAGAACTACGTCTAGGCGTTTGCATCTCTCGCTATAGAAAGCCGTAGCTTAATCTATTTGAAATCAAGATGTGCTTACGACTTTCGATTTGACTGAGTAACCTTTGTACCAATAACGCAAAGTTTACGTGTTTTAATGCTGAAAAATTCAGATGCTAGATAACTTTTCACAAGTAAACATAATTTCCTTCGCATCATCCAAGCACATGTGGAAGTAAAGCAATCACACGCCTTCGGGTTCATTATCAATATCATCATTAGCATTACTAATATCTTTTATTGCCTGCGATCCTTTCATATCGCGGAGCAAAGTATTGCTTTAAGTTAATCCTATAAACCGTCCAGAGCGGGTCCCGATCAGCCTGAAATAAGAAAGTCGCAGCCGTCTAGGCATGATATGTAATAGTGGTAGTCTTAAATCGGCTTGAACTGACCACGCGTTTAGGCAAGGAACGCCTCAGCTACCAGTCTTTCCGGGTTCTCCAGATGGCTAACAGAGCGAGCATGCACGGAACTGCGTGGGTCTGCACGTGGGCGTGCGCGAGCACGTGAAACCGCGCAACCCCTTGTTTCTCCAGGAAATGGTCGCAGTCGCAACTGTAAGGAGCTATTGTAACAGCAGTTTCATGTTATTGGTTCCGAGGGGTAAACACGAGCATTTTGCGGATCCTTGAACTGGGATATGGCGCAAACGCAAGATTCCGATGATTGGCGTACGAGTCACGAGGTTTAAGTACGACAGTTTAACAGCACGACCTATATCAAGAACCGAATAGGAGGTAGAGGAGCATTGTGAGTGTTCAGAGAAAAACTGATTAGATGAACAGTTAAATAAGAGAAACGACCCTAGCCACTGGCCATGGCCTCCGCAAAATTTTATTTGCTATCACAATTAGTCAGCTGCTTTCCTTCACGAAGGCTGTACACTGAGTTGGATACAATCGATGTGAACTATTTTTTAAAAGAAAAACACAATAGGAGGTGCGCAAACAACCGTCGTAAATGGAAGACCAAAAAAAAATTGAAAAAAAACGCCTACAAATAGGCTACATTTCATCGATAGAATTTATTTAGTTGAACACGCAGTGTCGAAGTAGACAGTTCACCTCTGTTTCTGAAAGCTCGATTCTAAGAGAGTTCCTTAGCATATCGAGGTTTCGGTATTCCGCGAATAATGTTTAACAACAACTAGACGTTACATACAACTTCATTAGGGGGCACCATAAAAGCATATATTGGATCGAACCAAATTAGATTTACAGACTCGTTTTTTATTTTGCCCATTTCCGCTTGATTCACAGCGACTTGATCCAAAAGGAAAGCCTTGACGGTCGTGTTATAAACTGCTATTATATGTACGTCTTATACCTTGTTTGGTATTACCAGAGGGGTACCGTTAAATGATTGTCGTTACAATGCCACCACGTAAAGCCACGCCTTTGATCTTATTGGCAATAACAATAACGCTCGCCTCATTTCGATGTGCTGTTATTGCTGTTGTTGTCGTTGAACGTTACGGTTTTTTCGTAATACTCGCAGCCATCTCTATGCAAGCACACTACCTAGGGTAACTTTTGGTGTGAAGCCAGCGAACGTGTTAGCAGAAAGACGGGTTACGCCTAATCGAAGATTTACGTTAATCCTGTCATCAATACGGACCGTCTAGGGCTGAAAAGTGTTTCACTCTGGGCAGGGCTCATGTCACGAGAACCTGCCGGAGAAAGCAACTGAATGAGATTTTTATACCGGTCGGAATTGATTGCTGTCATTTGGGTAATTTGTGCTGAAAAGTAACGTTTTTCTATAATAGCTTTTTTCCCGCCCTTAACTCAGGCTCGAGCTAGTATTTTTCCAAAACATCCTTTCGCGAAGGTTTTATGAGAAAGATTGATTCATCGAAATAGAGCAGAGATGGAGAGTTTAGGGGAATCACACCTAAAAATCTGGAAGATGTGAACTAATCAACACTGCGGACGCACAGCCCAACGACTATTTCCGTATATTTTTGCCGTATCTACTATTTGGTAACGCATTACAAAACAAAGGGCACATGCGCGTCAAAAAAATACACACATATTTCGTTATAACTAGAACATGCTCACATTTAATAGCTACACAAACAGAGTATTCGAGGTAATTCTGCGTCATTTTTATTTACAATGTATTCAAAGCTGTATTCCTTTTCGTCATGGGCTATTCCGTATGATTAATAATTAGCTATCTCAAAGCAACTTCGTACTTTGTTGCGCAAGTAGGCGAAGCTGAGCAGTAACGAGTAAGACCTAAATAGAAGGTAGTATATATTCTCAGCGAATAGCCGCATCCAGCGTCGTCACATGGCAAGACCGCCTGTGAACGTGCCCAGTAAATCGCTGACGTAGCTACGTTCGAAATACATCTGTCTCATTATGTGCTCCCCGTGACTCAGAAACGCTCTCTGTGTTTTGGTATACCGATTATAGGACAAGATTAAAATTAAAAGAACCTTACGTCGTCGCCTCTATTAAAAATGTAACGCATGTTAATGGCCAATATATAGTAGGAAATTGTTTAGCAAACCTGAAGCGTCGGTTCTGTAGAGCTGCGATCGACTCCAAGCTGAAAGTTCCGTTGCCGAATGTTATTTTTAAAATACGTTACATGGACTCTGAATGGACCGCTAAACGAATTTAGACATGTCTGAACGTGTCACTTCGTCATATTTATATGAAGTGCATTCTAAAATATTAACATAGATACGAAAAACGCGGCCCATCTTCTCTAGAGCTAACATAAACATCTCCGTTCACTGGCCCAGCGCAGGCAAACTTGGAAGTTACCACTGTGGAAATAAAAGGATATAGCTCATAGAAAGTTGTCTTAGGCAAGACCCCCTTCAAAACAGCCAATATCGATATTTATTATGACAATCAAATTTATTTCGGCAGTTCTTCGCCATATATCAATCAATATACATATATTGATTCCTGCTCCGAAGCTGACATACGCAGGATAAGGTTGATACAGCATCATCGTCTGTCACAGAATAATATTGATAAAGCTTTGCAGAAGACGCGTATTTTTCCAGAGAGATTCGGTTGAAGCACACTTCCAAATAAAGTAAATTGATGGTCACCTTATGCCTGTTAATTGTCACAGGGCAAGCAACTACAGAAGGAAATCATCTTCACTAGAACTCAAGCAGATTGGAAGGTTTAAACCTAAGCAGGTCGACACAATTGCCGAGCTTGCGCCTTCGATAAAAACAATAAATTAGTGGCTTTTTATAAACGACGAAGTCACGTTCGTTGAGTACATGCAATGTGAGATCCTTTGAATGGGGACAAATACAGTCCTCGATAAAGCAAAGTATCACCAATACAAGCCACCGTCTCCAAAACACACAACAGATCATCTGTAAAAATGGGCATTACTGTTCCATAAGCATGAACTGTCATCAGACACATCAAAACTACTTAGAGTCATCCATAACGTCAAATAAATGAGTTGTCTGAACCTGAAGGGAAATACCAAGGCGACCCTTTGCCTAGCCAAAACAATGTTAATCAAATAACACCAGCGACATCGTTCTGGCAGCTATTTTTTTTTTAAAGTCGATTGTCGAGTTTCAGAAGGGCTTAACCTTAAATAGCAAGTTTTTGTACGTGCTGAGAGCATGTATTAGCGTGCCTTTATGCACGACTGCGACACTATCCACGCGTCGTCAAATGACTGGCTGAAGCTCTAAAAGTCCCCGAAAAGGTACATAGCCGACAAAAGTGAACCTACCGGATCTGTTATCTATCGATACAAGCATTTGCTAATGAATAGACGTATTGTTATTCTAATGACACTTCAAAGCAAATTGCTAAAACCGTTTGGAAGCATGCCATGACGGTGCTATGACAGCTGCTACAAATACTCGCCATGTTTAGATCACGACGTAAAGCAAAGAGCTAGCAACTTAATTAAGCGAAATGTACGCACGGCAAAAAAAAAGTCCAATCAGGATGTCTTTACAATTTTTAGTATCTACTACCAGACCCTTGAAAAGAATACTCTGCATCTCGCAGGCCCCATTCACAGAAGCGTAATTTGCTAAACAATTTATCTGAAACTGTAAACGCTCGAGCCACACAATTCGATGGAAATATGTTCACCCAAAGTGCTTGACAGGTAACCCATTTTACCGACGTGAATGAATTTAACGCTATACAAATACGGGGACGTTACGTTTAGTGAGATACGACGATTAAAACACACTGTGGTCCTTATTTAGCTGTGAAACCTCACTAGATAACCAAGTCTGTATCTTGGAGAAATGCAGTATATAATTCGCAAAAGTGGTAATCCTGTTGATAAAATATAAAATTGCTAGACGAATTTTGTCACGTTTTTTCCGTTGTGCCTGAAAGGAGCGACTTCAGCCGCGATTAAGGCTTATACGCGTTATCAACTAGTTCGTTTGTCAAAAACTATAGACATAATTAGGATGAGAAAATGTCGTATCAAATGTTGTTATTGTAAATCGACATTTGTTAGAGCTATATTATTTTTTTGAAGGTGACTTAGCGTTCCTTTGTATGACTCTTATTATGCGTTCCTTTGAACATGCTTTCTTTAAGCTTTTCTTGCTTTTAACAAAGGAAAAAATCGAATTCTCTGCAAATGATTATTATATACATATGTATTGTGGTGACAAAAGCATAAGAATACTTTGTTTGGTTCTGCACAAATCAGGGCAGATCAAACCTAGGAGCAATTCGTAAGTTTTAACGAAATGCTGGAGGGCATATCAAGCCACAAATGTATCTGTTTCGTAGCACAGGGCGGTGTCTCATAATCTATCTGTATCTACTTTTTCCCACACGTCAAGGCTAATACTAATTGCGTGTCCAGACGACTTTGGACCTCGATGACTGTATACGTATAAACACCGTCGGAACAGATGACCGATATCCCAAACTGTCTCAAGTGTATGTAAGCGTTTTTTTTTATAGTTTATCGTTTGGATCCTCCATTCGAGCAATGTTTTCTTTCTACCCTACATTGGACACGCAATATTATTCATTCCTATAGAAATAATGTTTTTATATATATATATATATATATATATATATATATAACTTGATGTTTACCGCATGAAACAGTGGTTCTGATGGAACAAAAAGGTCGACACAGATGCTTTCATTTTCGAAATGCATAACATTTCGGGGGAGCCTTTCTTCTGATCATGGCTCGGGAAAATAGCTTAGAGGTGCGCTCTAAGTGAAGGACTTTCAACGCGAGTGACAGCCATGCTGTTATCAGTTATCACTCACGTTTCTTCAGAGCAGTGTTCTGTTTTTCGAAAAGCAACTTCCACTTAAATCTATCATACGTTAATGTTTTCCGTATGATCTTTTTACATTCAATGCGCCGAATGATATGCTCCACTGATATCCTCGAGACGTCCTTTGTGTGGCTGGAGAAAGTAGGCGCGTACCAATCTATATATGAAACGGTTGACTTTTTTGTTGCTAAGAAATAGCTGCGACCTAAAAGCTAATTGCCCGCTCGCTTTTGGCTTGTTCCGAGGTGTGCCTACTCGCCAGAAGGCTTAGTTTCAGGACAATTTAATCGATTTGCAGAGGTAGTTTCACTTCAATTCGGTCAAGCAGATCATATTGGTTCGTAGCGCTGTGTTGCAGGGCACTATCTACTCTAGATGCGAAACGGACTTTTTCATATCGAGGAAAAGCTGGTTCCGCGCCACTGAACGAACTGCAACAACCTCTACCACCAAGTGAACCTCAAAGATTTCATGTTTTACCGGTAGCATAGACTTTCTTGGGGTGTTGTGCCTCGAATCTTTTCCTCGCCAATAGTTAAATCTGGATATTGATCTTGAGATTGGCAAGCTTGTATTTCATTTAATACCGCAATCTGTTATTATATATAAGGGATCAATATGGCATCGATCGGGAGAAGGCGTTCGACGCAGTATATTGTTGTTGTATAAAGGGCGACGAGTGAACGGAGGCCGTAAGAAGTTAAAGGTGTAAGAAAGGCGTCGTGCGAGCATTTGAATGCGACGCATTCTCGTTGTCCTAATGGACCACTATTGAAATGCAGAAGTATAATAGAAAGGCATGCTTGAATTTACGTAAGGCGTCCGTGCCATATTAATTTTTGCTACGTTGTATCGTCATGTTATATCATGTGTTAGAAATTACGTTATAAACTTGGCTATACGTCATTGACCAATGTATTTGTTAAGCACGGTGATTTAAACGAATCGGTTTATGGCAATAGCAATGTGAACTACTACATGTTGACCCCTGACAACGCAGCATTGTTTATCGAAAATAGCAGCTCGTTTTTACGCTACACCCCCGTTGATTTTTCAGCCCGAACTCTAAGAATTTCACGAACAGAGTAATCCGACAAACTTAATGCAGGACAGATTGGTTTCTTACACTGATGATTCAACGAATATTAGGCCGAAGTCGTAATTACTTAAATTGTGTTTAATCAATCTCCTCATAAAAAAAAGGCCGTATCACTTCTGCTACCTCTACAAGCATTATTGTTAGTGATCGACGATGTTTAAATGAGGCTATTATTAAAATACGAACACTTTGCTTGGGGCAAAGTACATTGTAAGCAAGTATTCGATGAGATACTATCAATACACATCCATACGCTGACCTATTTCAACGAAGCAGTCGGTAAAGGTAGTAGCATAAATTTCGATACCTCGGGCTAGCCTCATACTCATTTTTGCCTCTCTTGCCCTTACATACCTAATGGCTGTCCTTCTCTCGAAGCAAGGGTCGACGGCTGGTTAGCGCTTCTCTTGTTTACAGACGTTTAACATCCGGGCCACACCCATGGGATTCTGTGGATGGAAAATATGTGTTCTATAGCTCGCCTGCGACTAATTTCACTAGTTCAAAAGTACGTATTATAGGTCGGGTCGAGGGCGAGCGAATGCCAGTCTGAATCGCCTGGCAGATCACTGATACGATAGAATAGAATCAACTGTAATTGGACTGATGGACAGATTACATAACGATGCCTGTGGCCCCAGGTACTTCAAATATGTTTCCTGCTGCAAAGTCGGGCGCAGTGTTACTTCCTATCAAGGACATTTCAGTTGTTCCACGAGCGGGCGTCGAACAATCGAATAGCGTAGGGGGAACGGAGAATGAAACTATTGACACAGCAAGAACGGCAAAAAGATATCGTTATCACAAATAAAAGGGTCTCGCACTACTCAAAAAAGCAGAATACGCCTCCATCACACTCTATCCAGCGAATACTTCAAATGCGTCCAGTGTTTTTTTTTCTGAGCCGGTCTCCCACTAACACTTACGCAAAAACTAAATAAAATCATGTAACATTCTTTGAAACTGATCAGCCATTGATCATCCTTTCGATAGCGGTAGTTTGATAATGATCTTTCCAATGGCCAAATCAAGTTGCTATTCTATTCTTATTTTTCTAGTCGTACCTGCTGTGACCCTTATCTTCATACGCTGAAATCAACCCCTGTGCGTTTGTGGCCTACCTTCTTGTTCGGTGCACAGCAGTATTCGCTAAGAAATGCTGGCTATAATTATCATCCTATCATAGAAATGAGCGAGACAATTAGGCGAAGTTTTTATGTGAAGTGTCTTTTCGCTATTTAAATATACGATGTTTCTTGTGCATAGAAACGATCGTTGCCTGACAATCCAATGTATGAGAATAAAGAAGGAATCCACCGCGACGGATCAGACTGGCAGAAGACTGGTATATGCATCCAATGAAGTGAGCTACGGTAGACAAACATAGCGAAAATCTTTAGTGCCCAGAAAACACACCTACGAGACAATTCTAACCTAAAGTGACTTCAACATCTGGATCAACAGATCTAGTGCTCGATTTCATTTAGCTTATTTTGTTCATTGATAGATCGAAAACAACGCCTTACCCTATACTGTCAAAAGATCCGCTTTTATTATCTGGTATACATTGGCCTACATTAAGAGTTCTATGTCGCGTAGGATCTCGTGCCTCTCAACACAGCTTCTAAAGTAGATTTTTTTAGATACAGTTCGTGTTTGAAAATTTCCTTGCATTGCAAATGGTGGTTGTCATTGTTAGGCTAAATGCAATCAGTTTCAGTAAAACAGGATGCCAACGGGGTGGTAGCCCTTATTCGTTGTTGAATACGTTGACGGGCTGTTGCAACTGATCTCGGCGCTGACACAAATTGGATTCCAGTAGATTTCTCAGGCTATGAAACGTCAGGCACGACGGTGACTATTTCGAAAATTATACTCTGGAACAAGATTAAGTCCATGACTTGTTACAACACCAAAACAAGCGGCAAGTTATAACTCTTTTTTTCCAACTAATCCGTCGCCTCAGCTCGAAAGATTTCCTGCTATGCATAATAAATTATGTAAGTTATATTATATAAGTCAGTTGAATCAACGAAGTACAACATATCAGTAAAGATAATAAAGACGCCAATATGCGTCAGCCCTATCTGATAGTTGGCCTGAGTTAGCCATGTTGCTAAGGGGACAGAGGTTACTTCAGGTTGTTGCCATGATGTCGGGATAGGCTTAATTGTTTCTGCGTAGATCACCTAAATATCGAACCGAATATGTCGGCCGACGAAGATTCCCGTAAAGCATTTTATTCCGCCGTTGATGACAACAATAGAATCTTTTACGGCTTTCCTATTTCGTAATAATTACGACCAAAAAAAATGACTCGTTCACGCGGAAGCCGGTATGCTGTCGCTTACTTTCTAATCTATATACCAGAATAACTGCTTCTCCACTCGTTTGCGAATAGGCCTTTTTGGGTTCTATTGGGGAAGGCTCCCAGTGCGTCTTACTAGGTGCGTGCAGGGAAATGGACATCTTGTCACCCACTGGAATTATGCTGTTTCCTGAAAACCTTTAACTTCTGATTGGATTGATAGTGTGCCTGCTTGAGGTACCGCTGCATTCGTATGAAAAGCGTAATGGCAAGATGCATGCGCTTGTTATCCTGCAAAATACCAATTCCCTAATCAACTTAAGCCGATAGAAACTATTGCTGTTTTTCTCCAGGGTTTGACAAAAACTTAGCTACTTTAATGCATGACAAGTTACTGCTGGTCCCAATATATCGCCTTCGATCAAATGAATTATATAAGGCTGAGTCACCTCTCAACATGACCGTTACATTTGTCGCTGCCGCTAGTTTATACTACTGCGTTGCTTTTAAGCGCGTAGAAGGCGCTTACTACCTACTTTTCGAAATCGAGGTCTGTTTACGTATCTCTAACGGCGCTAGACCTAGTTTAGCTTGAAAAAATGGGCTATGGTTGGTAGAAGAACATATTCGTTATATACCTCTCTGTAGGTAGGTTTGGTTGTGGTAGCATCTCGGCTCAAGCGGTTTATCAAAGCAAATGTCTTTTTACCGATTTCGTCCGTGGCCTACAGACGACTTATGCTATATTACAATGTTAAGGAGTCGCTTGAATTTCGCAGAATTGTTCCATACTTAGATTTTCACTCAAAATTTTCTGCCAACGCTTGATGTGCTTTAATGTTTTTGATGCTGTTTTTTGGTTTAATGCTGGGTTTGCTTTAATGAAAGAGTTCGTAGCTTTGTACGATAATTGGGAGATATTTGTTTCAATGTTTTTCGTACGGCTGACTTGGTCACATGAGAAGCGTATATGCAGGCAGGTTTTGCGTTACTTCAAAAACGTGCTAGGACGACAGGTTACTGCCTATTGCAGTTGTCAAGGGTCGTCTGCCGACCCTTTTTGATTGCCAATTATGCCTAGTGTAGAACACTGTCGAATCGTATTTCTCAGAAGTAAATAACCCAGTCCACTTGGAAACTAAGTAGTGTCAATACGTAAACATATGTGTCCTGCGGCTGTAATTGAGCTTATGTCCGTCTTTCAGGTACCATTTGGTACGCTATTTCCTTTTTTGCTAATTGTACAATTAAATAATGCTTCACCGTTTTAAACTGTCCATCAAACATTTGCATTTTTGTAGTTTACCGTTGATACCGATCTTTGAAAGGCTATACCTTAATTATTAACAATTGGACCACGGGATGTTGCAATATCCGTTGTGTCTTTGTTATGTTTTGCGAAGATTCCTAATGAAAATACAGGACAAAGGTTAATTTCGTCTCTAAAAAGTCGCCACCTGGAGATAATGTATAAATGTGCATTAGGTTCGTATAGGAAGCTGCTAGGGTCCCAGTAACGGTTATATGTATAGTTTACGGCAGGATCCATATACGGCAAGGCGAGTGACCACATCTATTTAGTTGGTTTGTCACTTTTCACTCACTGGTTTTTACCACACCTGAACTAAAGTAATCCCCATAAATGTTCGCCCCCAGTTCTGTGACTTCTGCTAGTTCCTAAGGTTGGTCATAAACACTTCTGCAGCTCAAGAGACGTCTCAAAGCGACGACGTAAGTTCTTAGATAGCAATGGCGAATCAGCTAAACGATGCGCGGGTCGTTATTATGTGTAGTTCCAATGCTTTTAGGAAAGGGGGCTTTAATGCAATTTTCTGGGCAAGATTCTTTGCTTTAAGCTCCGAAAAACGTGTATCGCATACATTGCGCTCGGAGCTACTTTGACACCAAGTTGTCGTTCAGGTCTTTCGGCATAGGCAACTATGCGCTTTGCCCTTTAACGAGTCTACTGTGTTAGGACTCAGAAAGGCCTGTTAGGATGCAGATTCATCAATTCGGGCAAATTATATTTTATTTCCGTTCGTTTTCGTCTTCCTCCTCCTTCCTAGATTTAGATGATATACTTAAATTATTAATTTGTAGGACCGCTAATAAAGTTCGACACAAGTTAAATGCGCAGGTTGTCTTCTGTCTAACCCACTATGCAAATCATTGTTATTATTGGTATAGTATGCAGAGTAATCGAATTGGCTGGCAGCATAAAAATATGTTCCTAGCTTTCGAGACAGTAGCACAATAAGCAAAAAAATTTATTGTTGTTCCACAAAGCTTATGGGAAAAATTAGCGTAACGTGTGCATATTCGGAAAGCTATCAATTGCGTCAGGCCTGCTTTTTACTTCAAATATTTATGTTGCATCGACAACTTTTGAAGGATATCTCACTGATAGCTGATGACTAATAAAGCTATAATTCATGATTGCTTGTGGGTGTTCATTTTTAGTAAAGGAACACATGTAGTGCTTGCTTATTATGAGCATTAGGCCTTATGATTCGTCCCTCCTACACCTACTACGTGAGCTGGTCCCGTATTTGTGTCAACTATATCTCACTTCAATCTGTGATGTACCCGTGTGTATGTTGAAGCGTCTCTTCGGTCGAAGTTCAGAGGACAGTCAAACTTCTGCAACCGGGTCCTACTACTTTGCCAGGCCTATTTCAAACGTTACATTAGATTTAGCCGACAGGCAAAGAGGCGATAGGCTGAATGACGACGAATATTAGAGCACAAGGAAACACGTTCCATGCGATTGGGAATACTATAATAGCTTTTTATTGTATTCCCTTGATTGCTATAGTTATTTCTGGAACCCTATCTGAACGTTGGTACGTCGAAATGTTCAAGTTCGGCAAGAGTGAAGGCCAGCAAAGTCCTTCAGGGGTTCCTTTTTTCGGGAATTGTTGAGTTCCTAATTGTCTTACACGACGCTATTGGCCGAACGACTGAATAATTGGATCGACCTTCTTCAATATCTGTCGGAACGCCATGTTAAGTGTATTGAAGTTTCAACCTCATTGTTGCTATGATTGAATTAGATGAAACGCTGCTACATTTGATAGGCTTACAGTTATTCTTGTTGGATGTACACGGCGGTAAGGGGATGCGGTTGGGATTAGTTGTAGTACACGTTTACAAAAAAGGATTTGAATTATTTAGAATTTAAATTGGCATCCTTGGATAAGCATTATACAAAATTGAGTCATAAAACAACTGTCATTTTATTTATAAAAGGTATTTAGAGATATATGTGAAAAAAAAGCCAAAAAATTAGGTGATAGATTCAAATTTTTTGTTGAGCAATAT